>NC_138864.1:37536165-37730901 GCF_965194805.1 Balaenoptera borealis | reverse complement strand
GCAGCCCTAAACTTTGGGGTGCCTGTGTCTTGCTGATTTTTAGTTTTCCCAATTTATACGCCCATGAGTGGAAGTGTCCTATGCTCTCTAAGCTGAGTTTTTTAGATGTTTCAGGACACACCGTACACTTCTACAGAGTGGCTGTTGGCAATTTACATCCCGCCCATCAGCGTAGCAAGGCTCCCGTTTCTCCATGGCCTGTCCTGCATTTCTGGTTTTGACACTTTATTCAGCATGGCCCTTTTGACCGACGGGAAACGAGCCTTCTTTGTAGCGCTGATTTGCCTTTCCAGGTTGCTTGGTTGGCCAAAAAGGGCGTATGCGTTTTTTCCTGAATATATTCAGGAAAAAACGCATACGCCCTTTTTGGCCAAGGGCATCATGGTCGAGGTGTTGCCGCTTTTCCTGTGCTTTAAAGGCGATTCGAATCTACCTCCTGAAATCTGTTTCCTGCAATTCTGCCTTGCTTTCAAATCCTCTTCGTTGCCTTCCCTCAATATATTTGTGGACGAGAGTTATCATTTATAACTCTGCAGGTTTGTGAATTGCAGTGCCCCTGAGCTCCATTTTTCAACTCGCTTTCTTGGGAGCTGGCCGCAAAAGCGCAGGATTGCTTCAGGCTCTATTCTGGTCCCGAGCGGCAGGCTGAGCCTGTGGTTAATTCTTCTTCCTGATGGGAAAATAGAGTGACCTGTGCCTGTCCCAACACCTAGAGCTAGTGTCTCATTGGTTCCCCCTCTTCCCGTTCATCCTCAGGACAAATTGCAACCTGTACGGAACAGGAGGTTAAAGGTGCTGATTCTCCAAGGAGGGAGATTGCTAGTAAAGCGGCTGGAATGGAGAACCCGAGCACAAGGAGTTGAGAAATGAGGTGCAAGTTAGAAACCTTTCCCGATCACACGGTGCACCATCTTCTGGGTTTCTCATGCATGTTTTCGAAGTGGGAAGATGCCCTTGAACCTGGAGATTTGGGACCCATGGGATGGGAACCACGCAGTATTACTTTAAAGGGTCTGCGTTTGCTCACCCAACCTCACGAAACCTCTCAGCCCCAAGAGTGTCCACCCTTATGTCTCAATCAGCTGTGGGTCTATATATGGTCAATCCAGGTGGCATCACAGCCCCTGAATGAAGTTAGTAAGAATTTCTCTCTCTTTCACTGTCTTTGTTTCACGGGTTTTTAAAAGTAATTGGTTTTTATAAAGGGGTTTAGCTGCTTTTCACTGCTGTGTTTATGCCGCTTTACACCCACTTGACTCACTTACAGAGAGATATCAGTACATAGGTTTTAAGATTCTTACTAGTCAGATATATTCTTGGGCGGTGAATAGGGGGTGTTGAGTCCAGTTCACTGAGCAAGGAGTAGGTCGTGTCTATTACATATTGGGTTTATGGAACGTTATCTGAGCTAATTTGAAACCCTTGTTTTATGCATCACCCCACCTCACCTTTCCCGTTAAGCAGCCATAGTGTGTTTTCTAAACGTGTGACTCTGTTCTGTTTTGTAATTCAGTTCAAGCGTAGCGGTTTTTACATTCCCTCTATAAGTGATATCTTATGATAAGTGTCTTTTTCTGTGTGACTTATTTCACTTAGAATCGTCGTACCTAAATCCACTCATCATGCTGCTACTAGCCTTATGACGTTGATTTCATGGCTGAGTGATATTCCATTGTACATAAGGACCACAACTTCTTTATCCATTTTTCTCTTTCCTTGGATATTTAAGGTGTAAGGAAGTGGAGGTTCTTGTCAACAGAGCAGCCGTAAACTTTGGGGTGCCTGTGTCTTGCTGATTTTTAGTTTTCCCAACTTAGACGCCCATGAGTGGAAGTGCCCGATGCTCTCTTAGCTGAGTTTTTTAGATGTTTCAGGACACACCGTACACTTCTCCAGAGTGGCTGTTGGCAATTTACATCCCGCCCTTCAGCGTAGCAAGGCTCCCGTTTCTCCATGGCCTGTCCTGCATTTCTGGTTTTGATACTTTATTCAGCATGGCCCTTTTGACCGATGGGAAGCGAGACCTCTTTGTAGCGCTGATTTGCCTTTCCAGGTTGCTTGGTTGGCCAAAAAGGGCGTATGCGTTTTTTCCTGAATATATTCAGGAAAAAACGCATACGCCCTTTTTGGCCAAGGGCATCATGGTCGAGGTTTTGCCGCTTTTCCTGTGCTTTAAAGGCGATTCGAATCTACCTCCTGAAATCTGTTTCCTGCAATTCTGCCTTGCTTTCAAATCCTCTTCGTTGCCTTCCCTCAATATATTTGTGGACGAGAGTTATCATTTATAACTCTGCAGGTTTGTGAATTGCAGTGCCCCTGAGCTCCATTTTTCAACTCGCCTTCTTGGGAGCTGGCCGCAAAAGCGCAGGATTGCTTCAGGCTCTATTCTGGTCCCGAACGGCAGGCTGAGCCTGTGGTTCATTCTTCTTCCTGATGGGAAAATAGAGTGACCTGTGCCTGTCCCAACACCTAGAGCTAGTGTCTCATTGGTTCCCCCTCTTCCCGTTCATCCTCAGGACAAATTGCAACCTGTACGGAACAGGAGGTTAAAGGTGCTGATTCTCCAAGGAGGGAGATTGCTAGTAAAGCGGCTGGAATGGAGAACCCGAGCACAAGGAGATGAGAAATGAGGTGCGTTTTAGAAACCTTTCCCGATCACACGGTGCACCATCTTCTGGGTTTCTCATGCATGTTTTCGAAGTGGGAAGATGCCCTTGAACCTGGAGATTTGGGACCCATGGGATGGGAACCACGCAGTATTACTTTAAAGGGTCTACGTTTGCTCACCCAACCTCACCAAACCTCTCAGCCCCAAGAGTGTCCACCCTTATGTCTCAATCAGCTGTGGGTCTATATATGGTCAATCCAGGTGGCATCACAGCCCCTGAACGAATTTAGTAAGAATTTCTTTCTCTTTCACTGTCTTTGTTTCACGGGTTTTTAAAAGTGATTGATTTTTATAAAGGGGTTTAGCTGCTTTTCACTGCTGTGTTTATGCCGCTTTACACCCACTTGACTCACTTTCAGAGAGATATCAATACATAGGTTTTGAGGTTCTTACTAGTCAGATATATTCTTGGGCGGTGAATAGGGGGTGTTGAGTCCAGTTCACTGAGCAAGGAGTAGGTCGTGTCTATTACATATTGGGTTTATGGAACGGTATCTGAGCTAATTTGAAACCCTTGTTTTATGCATCACCCCACCTCACCTTTCCCGTTAAGCAGCCATAGTGTGTTTTCTAAACGTGTGCCTCTGTTCTGTTTTGTAATTCAGTTCAAGGTCGCAGTTTTTACATTCCCTCTATAAGTGATATCTTATGATAAGTGTCTTTTTCTGTGTGACTTATTTCACTTAGAATCGTCGTACCTAAATCCACTCATCATGCTGCTACTAGACTTATGACGTTGATATCATGGCTGAGTGATATTCTATTATATATAAGGACTAATACTTCTTCATCCATTTTTTTCTTTCCTGGGATATTTACGTTGTAACAAAGCAGAGGTTCTTGTCAACAGAGCAGCCCTAAACTTTGGGGTGCCTGTGTCTTGCTGATTTTTAGTTTTCCCAATTTATACGCCCATGAGTGGAAGTGCCCTATGCTCTCTAAGCTGAGTTTTTTAGATGTTTCACGACACACCGTACACTTCTCCAAAATGGCTGTTGGCAATTTACATCCCACCCATCAGCGTAGCAAGGCTCCCGTTTCTCCATGGCCTGTCCTGCATTTCTGGTTTTGACACTTTATTCAGCATGGCCCTTTTGACCGGTGGGAAGCGAGACTTCTTTGTAGCGCTGATTTGCCTTTCCAGGTTGCTTGGTTGGCCAAAAAGGGCGTATGCGTTTTTTCCTGAATATATTCAGGAAAAAACGCATACGCCCTTTTTGGCCAAGGGCATCATTGTCGAGGTTTTGCCGCTTTTCCCGTGCTTTAAAGGCGATTCGAATCTACCTCCTGAAATCTGTTTCCTGCAATTCTGCCTTGCTTTCAAATCCTCTTCGTTGCCTTCCCTCAATATATTTGTGGACGAGAGTTATCATTTATAACTCTGCAGGTTTGTGAATTGCAGTGCCCCTGAGCTCCATTTTTCAACTCGCTTTCCTGGGACCTGGACGCAAAAGCGCAGGATTGCTTCAGGCCCTATTCTGGTTCCGGGCGGCAGGCTGAGCCTGTGGTTAATTCTTCTTCCTGATGGGAAAATAGAGTGACCTGTGCCTGTCCCAACACCTAGAGCTAGTGTCTCATTGGTTCCCCCTCTTCCCGTTCATCCTCAGGACAAATTGCAACCTGTACGGAACAGGAGGTTAAAGGTGCTGATTCTCCAAGGAGGGAGATTGCTAGTAAAGCAGCTGGAATGGCGAACCCGAGCCCAAGGAGATGAGAAATGAGGTGCGTTTTAGAAACCTTTCCCGATCACACGGTGTACCATCTTCTGGGTTTCTCATGCATGTTTTCGAAGTGGGAAGATGCCCTTGAACCTGGAGATTTGGGACCCATGGGATGGGAACCACGCAGTATTACTTTAAAGGGTCTACGTTTGCTCACCCAACCTCACGAAACCACTCAGCCCCAAGAGTGTCCACCCTTATGTCTCAATCAGCTGTGGGTCTATATATGGTCAATCCAGGTGGCATCACAGCCCCTGAACGAATTTAGTAAGAATTTCTTTCTCTTTCCCTGTCTTTGTTTCACGGGTTTTTAAAAGTGATTGATTTTTATAAAGGGGTTTAGCTGCTTTTCACTGCTGTGTTTATGCCGCTTTACACCCACTTGACTCACTTACAGAGAGATATCAATACATAGGTTTTGAGATTCTTACTAGTCAGATATATTCTTGGGCGGTGAATAGGGGGTGTTGAGTCCAGTTCACTGAGCAAGGAGTAGGTCGTGTCTATTACATATTGGGTTTATGGAACTGTATCTGAGCTAATTTGAAACCCTTGTTTTATGCATCACCCCACCTCACCTTTCCCGTTAAGCAGCCATAGTGTGTTTTCTAAACGTGTGCCTCTGTTCTGTTTTGTAATTCAGTTCAAGGTCGCAGTTTTTACATTCCCTCTATAAGTGATATCTTATGATAAGTGTCTTTTTCTGTGTGACTTATTTCACTTAGAATCGTCGTACCTAAATCCACTCATCATGCTGCTACTAGACTTATGACGTTGATTTCATGGCTGAGTGATATTCTATTATACATAAGGACTAATACTTCTTTATCCATTTTTTTCTTTCCTGGGATATTTACGTTGTAACAAAGTGGAGGTTCTTGTCAACAGAGCAGCCCTAAACTTTGGGGTGCCTGTGTCTTGCTGATTTTTAGTTTTCCCAATTTATATGCCCATGAGTGGAAGTGCCCTATGCTCTCTAAGCTGAGTTTTTTCGATGTTTCAGGACACACCGTACACTTCTCCAGAGTGGCTGTTGGCAATTTACATCCCGCCCTTCAGCGTAGCAAGGCTCCCGTTTCTCCATGGCCTGTCCTGCATTTCTGATTTTGACACTTTATTCAGCATGGCCCTTTTGACCGATGGGAAGCGAGAGTTCTTTGTAGCGCTAATTTGCCTTTCCAGGTTGCTTGGTTGGCCAAAAAGGGCGTATGCGTTTTTTCCTGAATATATTCAGGAAAAAACGCATACGCCCTTTTTGGCCAAGGGCATCATGGTCGAGGTTTTGCCCCTTTTCCTGTGCTTTAAAGGCGATTCGTATCTACCTCCTGAAATCTGTTTCCTGCAATTCTGCCTTGCTTTCAAATCCTCTTCGTTGCCTTCCCTCAATATATTTGTGGACGAGAGTTATCATTTATAACTCTGCAGGTTTGTGAATTGCAGTGCCCCTGAGCTCCATTTTTCAACTCGCTTTCTTGGGAGCTGGCTGCAAAAGCGCAGGATTGCTTCAGGCTCTATTCTGGTCCCGAGCGGCAGGCTGAGCCTGTGGTTAATTCTTCTTCCTGATGGGAAAATAGAGTGACCTGTGCCTGTCCCAACACCTAGAGCTAGTGTCTCATTGGTTCCCCCTCTTCCCGTTCATCCTCAGGACAAATTGCAACCTGTACGGAACAGGAGGTTAAAGGTGCTGATTCTCCAAGGAGGGAGATTGCTAGTAAAGCGGCTGGAATGGCGAACCCGAGCCCAAGGAGATGAGAAATGAGGTCCCTTTTAGAAACCTTTCCCGATCACACGGTGTACCATCTTCTGGGTTTCTCATGCATGTTTTCGAAGTGGGAAGATGCCCTTGAACCTGGAGATTTGGGACCCATGGGATGGGAACCACGCAGTATTACTTTAAAGGGTCTACGTTTGCTCACCCAACCTCACGAAACCTCTCAGCCCCAAGAGTGTCCACCCTTATGTCTCAATCAGCTGTGGGTCTATATATGGTCAATCCAGGTGGCATCACAGCCCCTGAACGAATTTAGTAAGAATTTCTTTCTCTTTCCCTGTCTTTGTTTCACGGGTTTTTAAAAGTGATTGATTTTTATAAAGGGGTTTAGCTGCTTTTCACTGCTGTGTTTATGCCGCTTTACACCCACTTGACTCACTTTCAGAGAGATATCAATACATAGGTTTTAAGATTCTTACTAGTCAGATATATTCTTGGGCGGTGAATAGGGGGTGTTGAGTCCAGTTCACTGAGCAAGGAGTAGGTCGTGTCCATTACATATTGGGTTTATGGAACGGTATCTGAGCTAATTTGAAACCCTTCTTTTATGCATCACCCCACCTCACCTTTCCCGTTAAGCAGCCATAGTGTGTTTTCTAAACGTGTGACTCTGTTCTCTTTTGTAATTCAGTTCAAGGGTAGCGGTTTTCACATTCCCTCTATAAGTGATATCTTATGATAAGTGTCTTTTTCTGTGTGACTTATTTCACTTAGAATCGTCATACCTAAATCCACTCATCATGCTGCTACTAGACTTATGACGTTGATTTCATGGCTGAGTGATATTCTATTATACATAAGGACTAATACTTCTTTATCCATTTTTTTCTTTCCTGGGATATTTACGTTGTAACAAAGTGGAGGTTCTTGTCAACAGAGCAGCCCTAAACTTTGGGGTGCCTGTGTCTTGCTGATTTTTAGTTTTCCCAATTTATACGCCCATGAGTGGAAGTGTCCTATGCTCTCTAAGCTGAGTTTTTTAGATGTTTCAGGACACACCGTACACTTCTACAGAGTGGCTGTTGGCAATTTACATCCCGCCCATCAGCGTAGCAAGGCTCCCGTTTCTCCATGGCCTGTCCTGCATTTCTGGTTTTGACACTTTATTCAGCATGGCCCTTTTGACCGACGGGAAACGAGCCTTCTTTGTAGCGCTGATTTGCCTTTCCAGGTTGCTTGGTTGGCCAAAAAGGGCGTATGCGTTTTTTCCTGAATATATTCAGGAAAAAACGCATACGCCCTTTTTGGCCAAGGGCATCATGGTCGAGGTTTTGCCCCTTTTCCTGTGCTTTAAAGGCGATTCGTATCTACCTCCTGAAATCTGTTTCCTGCAATTCTGCCTTGCTTTCAAATCCTCTTCGTTGCCTTCCCTCAATATATTTGTGGACGAGAGTTATCATTTATAACTCTGCAGGTTTGTGAATTGCAGTGCCCCTGAGCTCCATTTTTCAACTCGCTTTCTTGGGAGCTGGCTGCAAAAGCGCAGGATTGCTTCAGGCTCTATTCTGGTCCCGAGCGGCAGGCTGAGCCTGTGGTTAATTCTTCTTCCTGATGGGAAAATAGAGTGACCTGTGCCTGTCCCAACACCTAGAGCTAGTGTCTCATTGGTTCCCCCTCTTCCCGTTCATCCTCAGGACAAATTGCAACCTGTACGGAACAGGAGGTTAAAGGTGCTGATTCTCCAAGGAGGGAGATTGCTAGTAAAGCGGCTGGAATGGAGAACCCGAGCACAAGGAGTTGAGAAATGAGGTGCGATTTAGAAACCTTTCCCGATCACACGGTGCACCATCTTCTGGGTTTCTCATGCATGTTTTCGAAGTGGGAAGATGCCCTTGAACCTGGAGATTTGGGACCCATGGGATGGGAACCACGCAGTATTACTTTAAAGGGTCTGCGTTTGCTCACCCAACCTCACGAAACCTCTCAGCCCCAAGAGTGTCCACCCTTATGTCTCAATCAGCTGTGGGTCTATATATGGTCAATCCAGGTGGCATCACAGCCCCTGAATGAAGTTAGTAAGAATTTCTCTCTCTTTCACTGTCTTTGTTTCACGGGTTTTTAAAAGTAATTGGTTTTTATAAAGGGGTTTAGCTGCTTTTCACTGCTGTGTTTATGCCGCTTTACACCCACTTGACTCACTTTCAGAGAGATATCAGTACATAGGTTTTAAGATTCTTACTAGTCAGATATATTCTTGGGCGGTGAATAGGGGTTGTTGAGTCCAGTTCACTGAGCAAGGAGTAGGTCGTGTCTATTACATATTGGGTTTATGGAATGTTATCTGAGCTAATTTGAAACCCTTGTTTTATGCATCACCCCACCTCACCTTTCCCGTTAAGCAGCCATAGTGTGTTTTCTAAACGTGTGACTCTGTTCTGTTTTGTAATTCAGTTCAAGCGTAGCGGTTTTTACATTCCCTCTATAAGTGATATCTTATGATAAGTGTCTTTTTCTGTGTGACTTATTTCACTTAGAATCGTCCTACCTAAATCCACTCATCATGCTGCTACTAGCCTTATGACGTTGATTTCATGGCTGAGTGATATTCCATTGTACATAAGGACCACAACTTCTTTATCCATTTTTCTCTTTCCTGGGATATTTAAGGTGTAACGAAGTGGAGGTTCTTGTCAACAGAGCAGCCGTAAACTTTGGGGTGCCTGTGTCTTGCTGATTTTTAGTTTTCCCTATTTATACGCCCATGAGTGGAAGTGCCCTATGCTCTCTAAGCTGAGTTTTTTAGATGTTTCAGGACACACTGTACACTTCTCCAGAGTGGCTGTTGGCAATTTACATCCCGCCCTTCAGCGTAGCAAGGCTCCCGTTTCTCCATGGCCTGTCCTGCATTTCTGGTTTTGATACTTTATTCAGCATGGCCCTTTTGACCGATGGGAAGCGAGACTTCTTTGTAGCGCTGATTTGCCTTTCCAGGTTGCTTGGTTGGCCAAAAAGGGCGTATGCGTTTTTTCCTGAATATATTCAGGAAAAAACGCATACGCCCTTTTTGGCCAAGGGCATCATGGTCGAGGTTTTGCCCCTTTTCCTGTGCTTTAAAGGCGATTCGTATCTACCTCCTGAAATCTGTTTCCTGCAATTCTGCCTTGCTTTCAAATCCTCTTCGTTGCCTTCCCTCAATATATTTGTGGACGAGAGTTATCATTTATAACTCTGCAGGTTTGTGAATTGCAGTGCCCCTGAGCTCCATTTTTCAACTCGCTTTCTTGGGAGCTGGCTGCAAAAGCGCAGGATTGCTTCAGGCTCTATTCTGGTCCCGAGCGGCAGGCTGAGCCTGTGGTTAATTCTTCTTCCTGATGGGAAAATAGAGTGACCTGTGCCTGTCCCAACACCTAGAGCTAGTGTCTCATTGGTTCCCCCTCTTCCCGTTCATCCTCAGGACAAATTGCAACCTGTACGGAACAGGAGGTTAAAGGTGCTGATTCTCCAAGGAGGGAGATTGCTAGTAAAGCGGCTGGAATGGAGAACCCGAGCACAAGGAGTTGAGAAATGAGGTGCGATTTAGAAACCTTTCCCGATCACACGGTGCACCATCTTCTGGGTTTCTCATGCATGTTTTCGAAGTGGGAAGATGCCCTTGAACCTGGAGATTTGGGACCCATGGGATGGGAACCACGCAGTATTACTTTAAAGGGTCTGCGTTTGCTCACCCAACCTCACGAAACCTCTCAGCCCCAAGAGTGTCCACCCTTATGTCTCAATCAGCTGTGGGTCTATATATGGTCAATCCAGGTGGCATCACAGCCCCTGAACGAATTTAGTAAGAATTTCTTTCTCTTTCCCTGTCTTTGTTTCACGGGTTTTTAAAAGTGATTGATTTTTATAAAGGGCTTTAGCTGCTTTTCACTGCTGTGTTTATGCCGCTTTACACCCACTTGACTCACTTACAGAGAGATATCAATACATAGGTTTTGAGATTCTTAGTAGTCAGATATATTCTTGGGCGGTGAATAGGGGGTGTTGAGTCCAGTTCACTGAGCAAGGAGTAGGTCGTGTCTATTACATATTGGGTTTATGGAACTGTATCTGAGCTAATTTGAAACCCTTGTTTTATGCATCACCCCACCTCACCTTTCCCGTTAAGCAGCCATAGTGTGTTTTCTAAACGTGTGCCTCTGTTCTGTTTTGTAATTCAGTTCAAGGTCGCAGTTTTTACATTCCTCTATAAGTGATATCTTATGATAAGTGTCTTTTTCTGTGTGACTTATTTCACTTAGAATCGTCGTACCTAAATCCACTCATCATGCTGCTACTAGACTTATGACGTTGATTTCATGGCTGAGTGATATTCTATTATATATAAAGACTAATATTTCTTCATGCATTTTTCTCTTTCCTGGGATATTTAAGGTGTAACGAAGTGGAGGTTCTTGTCAACAGAGCAGCCCTAAACTTTGGGGTGCCTGTGTCTTGCTGATTTTTAGTTTTCCCAATTTATACGCCCATGAGTGGAAGTGCCCTATGCTCTCTAAGCTGAGTTTTTTAGATGTTTCACGACACACCGTACACTTCTCCAAAATGGCTGTTGGCAATTTACATCCCGCCCATCAGCGTAGCAAGGCTCCCGTTTCTCCATGGCCTGTCCTGCATTTCTGGTTTTGATACTTTATTCAGCATGGCCCTTTTGACCGATGGGAAGCGAGACTTCTTTGTAGCGCTGATTTGCCTTTCCAGGTTGCTTGGTTGGCCAAAAAGGGCGTATGCGTTTTTTCCTGAATATATTCAGGAAAAAACGCATACGCCCTTTTTGGCCAAGGGCATCATGGTCGAGGTGTTGCCGCTTTTCCTGTGCTTTAAAGGCGATTCGAATCTACCTCCTGAAATCTGTTTCCTGCAATTCTGCCTTGCTTTCAAATCCTCTTCGTTGCCTTCCCTCAATATATTTGTGGACGAGAGTTATCATTTATAACTCTGCAGGTTTGTGAATTGCAGTGCCCCTGAGCTCCATTTTTCAACTCGCTTTCTTGGGAGCTGGCTGCAAAAGCGCAGGATTGCTTCAGGCTCTATTCTGGTCCCGAGCGGCAGGCTGAGCCTGTGGTTAATTCTTCTTCCTGATGGGAAAATAGAGTGACCTGTGCCTGTCCCAACACCTAGAGCTAGTGTCTCATTGGTTCCCCCTCTTCCCGTTCATCCTCAGGACAAATTGCAACCTGTACGGAACAGGAGGTTAAAGGTGCTGATTCTCCAAGGAGGGAGATTGCTAGTAAAGCAGCTGGAATGGCGAACCCGAGCCCAAGGAGATGAGAAATGAGGTCCCTTTTAGAAACCTTTCCCGATCACACGGTGCACCATCTTCTGGTTTTCTCATGCATGTTTTCGAAGTGGGAAGATGCCCTTGAACCTGGAGATTTGGGACCCATGGGATGGGAACCACGCAGTATTACTTTAAAGGGTCTACGTTTGCTCACCCAACCTCACGAAACCTCTCAGCCCCAAGAGTGTCCACCCTTATGTCTCAATCAGCTGTGGGTCTATATATGGTCAATCCAGGTGGCATCACAGCCCCTGAACGAATTTAGTAAGAATTTCTTTCTCTTTCCCTGTCTTTGTTTCACGGGTTTTTAAAAGTGATTGATTTTTATAAAGGGGTTTAGCTGCTTTTCACTGCTGTGTTTATGCCGCTTTACACCCACTTGACTCACTTACAGAGAGATATCAATACATAGGTTTTGAGATTCTTACTAGTCAGATATATTCTTGGGCGGTGAATAGGGGGTGTTGAGTCCAGTTCACTGAGCAAGGAGTAGGTCGTGTCTATTACATATTGGGTTTATGGAACTGTATCTGAGCTAATTTGAAACCCTTGTTTTATGCATCACCCCACCTCACCTTTCCCGTTAAGCAGCCATAGTGTGTTTTCTAAACGTGTGCCTCTGTTCTGTTTTGTAATTCAGTTCAAGGTCGCAGTTTTTACATTCCCTCTATAAGTGATATCTTATGATAAGTGTCTTTTTCTGTGTGACTTATTTCACTTAGAATCGTCGTACCTAAATCCACTGATCATGCTGCTACTAGACTTATGACGTTGATTTCATGGCTGAGTGATATTCTATTATACATAAGGACTAATACTTCTTTATCCATTTTTTTCTTTCCTGGGATATTTACGTTGTAACAAAGTGGAGGTTCTTGTCAACAGAGCAGCCCTAAACTTTGGGGTGCCTGTGTCTTGCTGATTTTTAGTTTTCCCAATTTATACGCCCATGAGTGGAAGTGTCCTATGCTCTCTAAGCTGAGTTTTTTAGATGTTTCAGGACACACCGTACACTTCTACAGAGTGGCTGTTGGCAATTTACATCCCGCCCATCAGCGTAGCAAGGCTCCCGTTTCTCCATGGCCTGTCCTGCATTTCTGGTTTTGACACTTTATTCAGCATGGCCCTTTTGACCGACGGGAAACGAGCCTTCTTTGTAGCGCTGATTTGCCTTTCCAGGTTGCTTGGTTGGCCAAAAAGGGCGTATGCGTTTTTTCCTGAATATATTCAGGAAAAAACGCATACGCCCTTTTTGGCCAAGGGCATCATGGTCGAGGTGTTGCCGCTTTTCCTGTGCTTTAAAGGCGATTCGAATCTACCTCCTGAAATCTGTTTCCTGCAATTCTGCCTTGCTTTCAAATCCTCTTCGTTGCCTTCCCTCAATATATTTGTGGACGAGAGTTATCATTTATAACTCTGCAGGTTTGTGAATTGCAGTGCCCCTGAGCTCCATTTTTCAACTCGCTTTCTTGGGAGCTGGCCGCAAAAGCGCAGGATTGCTTCAGGCTCTATTCTGGTCCCGAGCGGCAGGCTGAGCCTGTGGTTAATTCTTCTTCCTGATGGGAAAATAGAGTGACCTGTGCCTGTCCCAACACCTAGAGCTAGTGTCTCATTGGTTCCCCCTCTTCCCGTTCATCCTCAGGACAAATTGCAACCTGTACGGAACAGGAGGTTAAAGGTGCTGATTCTCCAAGGAGGGAGATTGCTAGTAAAGCGGCTGGAATGGAGAACCCGAGCACAAGGAGTTGAGAAATGAGGTGCAAGTTAGAAACCTTTCCCGATCACACGGTGCACCATCTTCTGGGTTTCTCATGCATGTTTTCGAAGTGGGAAGATGCCCTTGAACCTGGAGATTTGGGACCCATGGGATGGGAACCACGCAGTATTACTTTAAAGGGTCTGCGTTTGCTCACCCAACCTCACGAAACCTCTCAGCCCCAAGAGTGTCCACCCTTATGTCTCAATCAGCTGTGGGTCTATATATGGTCAATCCAGGTGGCATCACAGCCCCTGAATGAAGTTAGTAAGAATTTCTCTCTCTTTCACTGTCTTTGTTTCACGGGTTTTTAAAAGTAATTGGTTTTTATAAAGGGGTTTAGCTGCTTTTCACTGCTGTGTTTATGCCGCTTTACACCCACTTGACTCACTTACAGAGAGATATCAGTACATAGGTTTTAAGATTCTTACTAGTCAGATATATTCTTGGGCGGTGAATAGGGGGTGTTGAGTCCAGTTCACTGAGCAAGGAGTAGGTCGTGTCTATTACATATTGGGTTTATGGAACGTTATCTGAGCTAATTTGAAACCCTTGTTTTATGCATCACCCCACCTCACCTTTCCCGTTAAGCAGCCATAGTGTGTTTTCTAAACGTGTGACTCTGTTCTGTTTTGTAATTCAGTTCAAGCGTAGCGGTTTTTACATTCCCTCTATAAGTGATATCTTATGATAAGTGTCTTTTTCTGTGTGACTTATTTCACTTAGAATCGTCGTACCTAAATCCACTCATCATGCTGCTACTAGCCTTATGACGTTGATTTCATGGCTGAGTGATATTCCATTGTACATAAGGACCACAACTTCTTTATCCATTTTTCTCTTTCCTTGGATATTTAAGGTGTAAGGAAGTGGAGGTTCTTGTCAACAGAGCAGCCGTAAACTTTGGGGTGCCTGTGTCTTGCTGATTTTTAGTTTTCCCAACTTAGACGCCCATGAGTGGAAGTGCCCGATGCTCTCTTAGCTGAGTTTTTTAGATGTTTCAGGACACACCGTACACTTCTCCAGAGTGGCTGTTGGCAATTTACATCCCGCCCTTCAGCGTAGCAAGGCTCCCGTTTCTCCATGGCCTGTCCTGCATTTCTGGTTTTGATACTTTATTCAGCATGGCCCTTTTGACCGATGGGAAGCGAGACTTCTTTGTAGCGCTGATTTGCCTTTCCAGGTTGCTTGGTTGGCCAAAAAGGGCGTATGCGTTTTTTCCTGAATATATTCAGGAAAAAACGCATACGCCCTTTTTGGCCAAGGGCATCATGGTCGAGGTTTTGCCGCTTTTCCTGTGCTTTAAAGGCGATTCGAATCTACCTCCTGAAATCTGTTTCCTGCAATTCTGCCTTGCTTTCAAATCCTCTTCGTTGCCTTCCCTCAATATATTTGTGGACGAGAGTTATCATTTATAACTCTGCAGGTTTGTGAATTGCAGTGCCCCTGAGCTCCATTTTTCAACTCGCCTTCTTGGGAGCTGGCCGCAAAAGCGCAGGATTGCTTCAGGCTCTATTCTGGTCCCGAGCGGCAGGCTGAGCCTGTGGTTCATTCTTCTTCCTGATGGGAAAATAGAGTGACCTGTGCCTGTCCCAACACCTAGAGCTAGTGTCTCATTGGTTCCCCCTCTTCCCGTTCATCCTCAGGACAAATTGCAACCTGTACGGAACAGGAGGTTAAAGGTGCTGATTCTCCAAGGAGGGAGATTGCTAGTAAAGCGGCTGGAATGGAGAACCCGAGCACAAGGAGATGAGAAATGAGGTGCGTTTTAGAAACCTTTCCCGATCACACGGTGCACCATCTTCTGGGTTTCTCATGCATGTTTTCGAAGTGGGAAGATGCCCTTGAACCTGGAGATTTGGGACCCATGGGATGGGAACCACGCAGTATTACTTTAAAGGGTCTACGTTTGCTCACCCAACCTCACCAAACCTCTCAGCCCCAAGAGTGTCCACCCTTATGTCTCAATCAGCTGTGGGTCTATATATGGTCAATCCAGGTGGCATCACAGCCCCTGAACGAATTTAGTAAGAATTTCTTTCTCTTTCACTGTCTTTGTTTCACGGGTTTTTAAAAGTGATTGATTTTTATAAAGGGGTTTAGCTGCTTTTCACTGCTGTGTTTATGCCGCTTTACACCCACTTGACTCACTTTCAGAGAGATATCAATACATAGGTTTTGAGGTTCTTACTAGTCAGATATATTCTTGGGCGGTGAATAGGGGGTGTTGAGTCCAGTTCACTGAGCAAGGAGTAGGTCGTGTCTATTACATATTGGGTTTATGGAACGGTATCTGAGCTAATTTGAAACCCTTGTTTTATGCATCACCCCACCTCACCTTTCCCGTTAAGCAGCCATAGTGTGTTTTCTAAACGTGTGCCTCTGTTCTGTTTTGTAATTCAGTTCAAGGTCGCAGTTTTTACATTCCCTCTATAAGTGATATCTTATGATAAGTGTCTTTTTCTGTGTGACTTATTTCACTTAGAATCGTCGTACCTAAATCCACTCATCATGCTGCTACTAGACTTATGACGTTGATATCATGGCTGAGTGATATTCTATTATATATAAGGACTAATACTTCTTCATCCATTTTTTTCTTTCCTGGGATATTTACGTTGTAACAAAGCAGAGGTTCTTGTCAACAGAGCAGCCCTAAACTTTGGGGTGCCTGTGTCTTGCTGATTTTTAGTTTTCCCAATTTATACGCCCATGAGTGGAAGTGCCCTATGCTCTCTAAGCTGAGTTTTTTAGATGTTTCACGACACACCGTACACTTCTCCAAAATGGCTGTTGGCAATTTACATCCCACCCATCAGCGTAGCAAGGCTCCCGTTTCTCCATGGCCTGTCCTGCATTTCTGGTTTTGACACTTTATTCAGCATGGCCCTTTTGACCGGTGGGAAGCGAGACTTCTTTGTAGCGCTGATTTGCCTTTCCAGGTTGCTTGGTTGGCCAAAAAGGGCGTATGCGTTTTTTCCTGAATATATTCAGGAAAAAACGCATACGCCCTTTTTGGCCAAGGGCATCATTGTCGAGGTTTTGCCGCTTTTCCCGTGCTTTAAAGGCGATTCGAATCTACCTCCTGAAATCTGTTTCCTGCAATTCTGCCTTGCTTTCAAATCCTCTTCGTTGCCTTCCCTCAATATATTTGTGGACGAGAGTTATCATTTATAACTCTGCAGGTTTGTGAATTGCAGTGCCCCTGAGCTCCATTTTTCAACTCGCTTTCCTGGGACCTGGACGCAAAAGCGCAGGATTGCTTCAGGCCCTATTCTGGTTCCGGGCGGCAGGCTGAGCCTGTGGTTAATTCTTCTTCCTGATGGGAAAATAGAGTGACCTGTGCCTGTCCCAACACCTAGAGCTAGTGTCTCATTGGTTCCCCCTCTTCCCGTTCATCCTCAGGACAAATTGCAACCTGTACGGAACAGGAGGTTAAAGGTGCTGATTCTCCAAGGAGGGAGATTGCTAGTAAAGCAGCTGGAATGGCGAACCCGAGCCCAAGGAGATGAGAAATGAGGTGCGTTTTAGAAACCTTTCCCGATCACACGGTGTACCATCTTCTGGGTTTCTCATGCATGTTTTCGAAGTGGGAAGATGCCCTTGAACCTGGAGATTTGGGACCCATGGGATGGGAACCACGCAGTATTACTTTAAAGGGTCTACGTTTGCTCACCCAACCTCACGAAACCACTCAGCCCCAAGAGTGTCCACCCTTATGTCTCAATCAGCTGTGGGTCTATATATGGTCAATCCAGGTGGCATCACAGCCCCTGAACGAATTTAGTAAGAATTTCTTTCTCTTTCCCTGTCTTTGTTTCACGGGTTTTTAAAAGTGATTGATTTTTATAAAGGGGTTTAGCTGCTTTTCACTGCTGTGTTTATGCCGCTTTACACCCACTTGACTCACTTACAGAGAGATATCAATACATAGGTTTTGAGATTCTTACTAGTCAGATATATTCTTGGGCGGTGAATAGGGGGTGTTGAGTCCAGTTCACTGAGCAAGGAGTAGGTCGTGTCTATTACATATTGGGTTTATGGAACTGTATCTGAGCTAATTTGAAACCCTTGTTTTATGCATCACCCCACCTCACCTTTCCCGTTAAGCAGCCATAGTGTGTTTTCTAAACGTGTGCCTCTGTTCTGTTTTGTAATTCAGTTCAAGGTCGCAGTTTTTACATTCCCTCTATAAGTGATATCTTATGATAAGTGTCTTTTTCTGTGTGACTTATTTCACTTAGAATCGTCGTACCTAAATCCACTCATCATGCTGCTACTAGACTTATGACGTTGATTTCATGGCTGAGTGATATTCTATTATACATAAGGACTAATACTTCTTTATCCATTTTTTTCTTTCCTGGGATATTTACGTTGTAACAAAGTGGAGGTTCTTGTCAACAGAGCAGCCCTAAACTTTGGGGTGCCTGTGTCTTGCTGATTTTTAGTTTTCCCAATTTATATGCCCATGAGTGGAAGTGCCCTATGCTCTCTAAGCTGAGTTTTTTCGATGTTTCAGGACACACCGTACACTTCTCCAGAGTGGCTGTTGGCAATTTACATCCCGCCCTTCAGCGTAGCAAGGCTCCCGTTTCTCCATGGCCTGTCCTGCATTTCTGGGTTTGACACTTTATTCAGCATGGCCCTTTTGACAGATGGGAAGCGAGACTTCTTTGTAGCGCTGATTTGCCTTTCCAGGTTGCTTGGTTGGCCAAAAAGGGCGTATGCGTTTTTTCCTGAATATATTCAGGAAAAAACGCATACGCCCTTTTTGGCCAAGGGCATCATTGTCGAGGTTTTGCCGCTTTTCCCGTGCTTTAAAGGCGATTCGAATCTACCTCCTGAAATCTGTTTCCTGCAATTCTGCCTTGCTTTCAAATCCTCTTCGTTGCCTTCCCTCAATATATTTGTGGACGAGAGTTATCATTTATAACTCTGCAGGTTTGTGAATTGCAGTGCCCCTGAGCTCCATTTTTCAACTCGCTTTCTTGGGAGCTGGCCGCAAAAGCGCAGGATTGCTTCAGGCCCTATTCTGGTCCCGGGCGGCAGGCTGAGCCTGTGGTTAATTCTTCTTCCTGACGGGAAAATAGAGTGACCTGTGCCTGTCCCAACACCTAGAGCTAGTGTCTCATTGGTTCCCCCTCTTCCCGTTCATCCTCAGGACAAATTGCAACCTGTACGGAACAGGAGGTTAAAGGTGCTGATTCTCCAAGGAGGGAGATTGCTAGTAAAGCGGCTGGAATGGCGAACCCGAGCACAGGGAGATGAGAAATGAGGTGCGTTTTAGAAACCTTTCCCGATCACACGGTGTACCATCTTCTGGGTTTCTCATGCATGTTTTCGAAGTAGGAAGATGCCCTTGAACCTGGAGATTTGGGACCCATGGGATGGGAACCACGCAGTATTACTTTAAAGGGTCTGCGTTTGCTCACCCAACCTCACCAAACCTCTCAGCCCCAAGAGTGTCCACCCTTATGTCTCAATCAGCTGTGGGTCTAGATATGGTCAATCCAGGTGGCATCACAGCCCCTGAACGAATGTAGTAAGAATTTCTCTATCTTTCACTGTCTTTGTTTCACGGGTTTTTAAAAGTGATTGATTTTTATAAAGGGGTTTAGCTGCTTTTCACTGCTGTGTTTATGCCGCTTTACACCCACTTGACTCACTTACAGAGAGATATCAATACATAGGTTGTAAGATTCTTACTAGTCAGATATATTCTTGGGCGGTGAATAGGGGGTGTTGAGTCCAGTTCACTGAGCAAGGAGTAGGTCGTGTCTATTACATATTGGGTTTATGGAACGGTCTCTGAGCTAATTTGAAACCCTTCTTTTAGGCATCACCCCACCTCACCTTTCCCGTTAAGCAGCCATAGTGTGTTTTCTAAACGTGTGACTCTGTTCTGTTTTGTAATTCAGTTCAAGGGTAGCGGTTTTTACATTCCCTCTATAAGTGATATCTTAGGATAAGTGTCTTTTTCTGTGTGACTTATTTCACTTAGAATCGTCGTACCTAAATCCACTCATCATGCTGCTACTAGCCTTATGACGTTGATTTCATGGCTGAGTGATATTCCATTGTACATAAGGACCACAACTTCTTTATCCATTTTTCTCTTTCCTGGGATATTTAAGGTGTAACGAAGTGGAGGTTCTTGTCAACAGAGCAGCCCTAAACTTTGGGGTGCCTGGGTCTTGCTGATTTGTAGTTTTCCCAATTTATACGCCCATGAGTGGAAGTGCCCTATGCTCTCTAAGCTGAGTTTTTTCGATGTTTCAGGACACACCGTACACTTCTCCAGAGGGGCTGTTGGCAATTTACATCCCGCCCATCAGCGTAGCAAGGCTCCCGTTTCTCCATGGCCTGTCCTGCATTTCTGGGTTTGACACTTTATTCAGCATGGCCCTTTTGACCGATGGGAAGCGAGACTTCTTTGTAGCGCTGATTTGCCTTTCCAGGTTGCTTGGTTGGCCAAAAAGGGCGTATGCGTTTTTTCCTGAATATATTCAGGAAAAAACGCATACGCCCTTTTTGGCCAAGGGCATCATTGTCGAGGTTTTGCCGCTTTTCCCGTGCTTTAAAGGCGATTCGAATCTACCTCCTGAAATCTGTTTCGTGCAATTCTGCCTTGCTTTCAAATCCTCTTCGTTGTCTGCCGTCAATATATTTGTGGACGAGAGTTATCATTTATAACTCTGCAGGTTTGTGAATTGCAGTGCCCCTGAGCTCCATTTTTCAACTCGCTTTCTTGGGAGCTGGCCGCAAAAGCGCAGGATTGCTTCAGGCCCTATTCTGGTCCCGGGCGGCAGGCTGAGCCTGTGGTTAATTCTTCTTCCTGATGGGAAAATAGAGTGACCTGTGCCTGTCCCAACACCTAGAGCTAGTGTCTCATTGGTTCCCCCTCTTCCCGTTCATCCTCAGGACAAATTGCAACCTGTACGGAACAGGAGGTTAAAGGTGCTGATTCTCCAAGGAGGGAGATTGCTAGTAAAGCGGCTGGAATGGCGAACCCGAGCACAGGGAGATGAGAAATGAGGTGCGTTTTAGAAACCTTTCCCGATCACACGGTGTACCATCTTCTGGGTTTCTCATGCATGTTTTCGAAGTAGGAAGATGCCCTTGAACCTGGAGATTTGGGACCCATGGGATGGGAACCACGCAGTATTACTTTAAAGGGTCTGCGTTTGCTCACCCAACCTCACCAAACCTCTCAGCCCCAAGAGTGTCCACCCTTATGTCTCAATCAGCTGTGGGTCTAGATATGGTCAATCCAGGTGGCCTCACAGCCCCTGAACGAATGTAGTAAGAATTTCTCTATCTTTCACTGTCTTTGTTTCACGGGTTTTTAAAAGTGATTGATTTTTATAAAGGGGTTTAGCTGCTTTTCACTGCTGTGTTTATGCCGCTTTACACCCACTTGACTCACTTTCAGAGAGATATCAATACATAGGTTTTAAGATTCTTACTAGTCAGATATATTCTTGCGTGGTTAATAGGGGGTGTTGAGTCCAGTTCACTGAGCAAGGAGTAGGTCGTGTCTATTACATATTGGGTTTATGGAACGGTATCGGAGCTAATTTGAAACCCTTCTTTTATGCATCACCCCACCTCAACTTTCCCGTTAAGCAGCCATAGTGTGTTTTCTAAACGTGTGACTCTGTTCTCTTTTGTAATTCAGGTCAAGGGTAGCGGTTTTCACATTCCCTCTATAAGTGATATCTTATGATAAGTGTCTTTTTCTGTGTGACTTATTTCACTTAGAATCGTCATACCTAAATCCACTCATCATGCTGCTACTAGACTTATGACGTTGATTTCATGGCTGAGTGATATTCTATTATACATAAGGACTAATACTTCTTTATCCATTTTTTTCTTTCCTGGGATATTTACGTTGTAACAAAGTGGAGGTTCTTGTCAACAGAGCAGCCCTAAACTTTGGGGTGCCTGTGTCTTGCTGATTTTTAGTTTTTCCAATTTATACGCCCATGAGTGGAAGTGTCCTATGCTCTCTAAGCTGAATTTTTTAGATGTTTCAGGACACACCGTACACTTCTACAGAGTGGCTGTTGGCAATTTACATCCCGCCCATCAGCGTAGCAAGGCTCCCGTTTCTCCATGGCCTGTCCTGCATTGCTGGTTTTGACACTTTATTCAGCATGGCCCTTTTGACCGTCGGGAAACGAGCCTTCTTTGTAGCGCTGATTTGCCTTTCCAGGTTGCTTGGTTGGCCAAAAAGGGCGTATGCGTTTTTTCCTGAATATATTCAGGAAAAAACGCATACGCCCTTTTTGGCCAAGGGCATCATGGTCGAGGTGTTGCCGCTTTTCCTGTGCTTTAAAGGCGATTCGAATCTACCTCCTGAAATCTGTTTCCTGCAATTCTGCCTTGCTTTCAAATCCTCTTCGTTGCCTTCCCTCAATATATTTGTGGACGAGAGTTATCATTTATAACTCTGCAGGTTTGTGAATTGCAGTGCCCCTGAGCTCCATTTTTCAACTCGCTTTCTTGGGAGCTGGCTGCAAAAGCGCAGGATTGCTTCAGGCTCTATTCTGGTCCCGAGCGGCAGGCTGAGCCTGTGGTTAATTCTTCTTCCTGATGGGAAAATAGAGTGACCTGTGCCTGTCCCAACACCTAGAGCTAGTGTCTCATTGGTTCCCCCTCTTCCCGTTCATCCTCAGGACAAATTGCAACCTGTACGGAACAGGAGGTTAAAGGTGCTGATTCTCCAAGGAGGGAGATTGCTAGTAAAGCAGCTGGAATGGCGAACCCGAGCCCAAGGAGATGAGAAATGAGGTCCCTTTTAGAAACCTTTCCCGATCACACGGTGCACCATCTTCTGGTTTTCTCATGCATGTTTTCGAAGTGGGAAGATGCCCTTGAACCTGGAGATTTGGGACCCATGGGATGGGAACCACGCAGTATTACTTTAAAGGGTCTACGTTTGCTCACCCAACCTCACGAAACCTCTCAGCCCCAAGAGTGTCCACCCTTATGTCTCAATCAGCTGTGGGTCTATATATGGTCAATCCAGGTGGCATCACAGCCCCTGAACGAATTTAGTAAGAATTTCTTTCTCTTTCCCTGTCTTTGTTTCACGGGTTTTTAAAAGTGATTGATTTTTATAAAGGGGTTTAGCTGCTTTTCACTGCTGTGTTTATGCCGCTTTACACCCACTTGACTCACTTACAGAGAGATATCAATACATAGGTTTTGAGATTCTTACTAGTCAGATATATTCTTGGGCGGTGAATAGGGGGTGTTGAGTCCAGTTCACTGAGCAAGGAGTAGGTCGTGTCTATTACATATTGGGTTTATGGAACTGTATCTGAGCTAATTTGAAACCCTTGTTTTATGCATCACCCCACCTCACCTTTCCCGTTAAGCAGCCATAGTGTGTTTTCTAAACGTGTGCCTCTGTTCTGTTTTGTAATTCAGTTCAAGGTCGCAGTTTTTACATTCCCTCTATAAGTGATATCTTATGATAAGTGTCTTTTTCTGTGTGACTTATTTCACTTAGAATCGTCGTACCTAAATCCACTGATCATGCTGCTACTAGACTTATGACGTTGATTTCATGGCTGAGTGATATTCTATTATACATAAGGACTAATACTTCTTTATCCATTTTTTTCTTTCCTGGGATATTTACGTTGTAACAAAGTGGAGGTTCTTGTCAACAGAGCAGCCCTAAACTTTGGGGTGCCTGTGTCTTGCTGATTTTTAGTTTTTCCAATTTATACGCCCATGAGTGGAAGTGTCCTATGCTCTCTAAGCTGAATTTTTTAGATGTTTCAGGACACACCGTACACTTCTACAGAGTGGCTGTTGGCAATTTACATCCCGCCCATCAGCGTAGCAAGGCTCCCGTTTCTCCATGGCCTGTCCTGCATTGCTGGTTTTGACACTTTATTCAGCATGGCCCTTTTGACCGTCGGGAAACGAGCCTTCTTTGTAGCGCTGATTTGCCTTTCCAGGTTGCTTGGTTGGCCAAAAAGGGCGTATGCGTTTTTTCCTGAATATATTCAGGAAAAAACGCATACGCCCTTTTTGGCCAAGGGCATCATGGTCGAGGTGTTGCCGCTTTTCCTGTGCTTTAAAGGCGATTCGAATCTACCTCCTGAAATCTGTTTCCTGCAATTCTGCCTTGCTTTCAAATCCTCTTCGTTGCCTTCCCTCAATATATTTGTGGACGAGAGTTATCATTTATAACTCTGCAGGTTTGTGAATTGCAGTGCCCCTGAGCTCCATTTTTCAACTCGCTTTCTTGGGAGCTGGCTGCAAAAGCGCAGGATTGCTTCAGGCTCTATTCTGGTCCCGAGCGGCAGGCTGAGCCTGTGGTTCATTCTTCTTCCTGATGGGAAAATAGAGTGACCTGTGCCTGTCCCAACACCTAGAGCTAGTGTCTCATTGGTTCCCCCTCTTCCCGTTCATCCTCAGGACAAATTGCAACCTGTACGGAACAGGAGGTTAAAGGTGCTGATTCTCCAAGGAGGGAGATTGCTAGTAAAGCAGCTGGAATGGCGAACCCGAGCCCAAGGAGATGAGAAATGAGGTCCCTTTTAGAAACCTTTCCCGATCACACGGTGCACCATCTTCTGGTTTTCTCATGCATGTTTTCGAAGTGGGAAGATGCCCTTGAACCTGGAGATTTGGGACCCATGGGATGGGAACCACGCAGTATTACTTTAAAGGGTCTACGTTTGCTCACCCAACCTCACGAAACCTCTCAGCCCCAAGAGTGTCCACCCTTATGTCTCAATCAGCTGTGGGTCTATATATGGTCAATCCAGGTGGCATCACAGCCCCTGAACGAATTTAGTAAGAATTTCTTTCTCTTTCCCTGTCTTTGTTTCACGGGTTTTTAAAAGTGATTGATTTTTATAAAGGGGTTTAGCTGCTTTTCACTGCTGTGTTTATGCCGCTTTACACCCACTTGACTCACTTACAGAGAGATATCAATACATAGGTTTTGAGATTCTTACTAGTCAGATATATTCTTGGGCGGTGAATAGGGGGTGTTGAGTCCAGTTCACTGAGCAAGGAGTAGGTCGTGTCTATTACATATTGGGTTTATGGAACTGTATCTGAGCTAATTTGAAACCCTTGTTTTATGCATCACCCCACCTCACCTTTCCCGTTAAGCAGCCATAGTGTGTTTTCTAAACGTGTGCCTCTGTTCTGTTTTGTAATTCAGTTCAAGGTCGCAGTTTTTACATTCCCTCTATAAGTGATATCTTATGATAAGTGTCTTTTTCTGTGTGACTTATTTCACTTAGAATCGTCGTACCTAAATCCACTGATCATGCTGCTACTAGACTTATGACGTTGATTTCATGGCTGAGTGATATTCTATTATACATAAGGACTAATACTTCTTTATCCATTTTTTTCTTTCCTGGGATATTTACGTTGTAACAAAGTGGAGGTTCTTGTCAACAGAGCAGCCCTAAACTTTGGGGTGCCTGTGTCTTGCTGATTTTTAGTTTTCCCAATTTATACGCCCATGAGTGGAAGTGTCCTATGCTCTCTAAGCTGAGTTTTTTAGATGTTTCAGGACACACCGTACACTTCTACAGAGTGGCTGTTGGCAATTTACATCCCGCCCATCAGCGTAGCAAGGCTCCCGTTTCTCCATGGCCTGTCCTGCATTTCTGGTTTTGACACTTTATTCAGCATGGCCCTTTTGACCGACGGGAAACGAGCCTTCTTTGTAGCGCTGATTTGCCTTTCCAGGTTGCTTGGTTGGCCAAAAAGGGCGTATGCGTTTTTTCCTGAATATATTCAGGAAAAAACGCATACGCCCTTTTTGGCCAAGGGCATCATGGTCGAGGTGTTGCCGCTTTTCCTGTGCTTTAAAGGCGATTCGAATCTACCTCCTGAAATCTGTTTCCTGCAATTCTGCCTTGCTTTCAAATCCTCTTCGTTGCCTTCCCTCAATATATTTGTGGACGAGAGTTATCATTTATAACTCTGCAGGTTTGTGAATTGCAGTGCCCCTGAGCTCCATTTTTCAACTCGCTTTCTTGGGAGCTGGCTGCAAAAGTGCAGGATTGCTTCCGGCTCTATTCTGGTCCCGAGCGGCAGGCTGAGCCTGTGGTTAATTCTTCTTCCTGATGGGAAAATAGAGTGACCTGTGCCTGTCCCAACACCTAGAGCTAGTGTCTCATTGGTTCCCCCTCTTCCCGTTCATCCTCAGGACAAATTGCAACCTGTACGGAACAGGAGGTTAAAGGTGCTGATTCTCCAAGGAGGGAGATTGCTAGTAAAGCGGCTGGAATGGAGAACCCGAGCACAAGGAGTTGAGAAATGAGGTGCAAGTTAGAAACCTTTCCCGATCACACGGTGCACCATCTTCTGGGTTTCTCATGCATGTTTTCGAAGTGGGAAGATGCCCTTGAACCTGGAGATTTGGGACCCATGGGATGGGAACCACGCAGTATTACTTTAAAGGGTCTGCGTTTGCTCACCCAACCTCACGAAACCTCTCAGCCCCAAGAGTGTCCACCCTTATGTCTCAATCAGCTGTGGGTCTATATATGGTCAATCCAGGTGGCATCACAGCCCCTGAATGAAGTTAGTAAGAATTTCTCTCTCTTTCACTGTCTTTGTTTCACGGGTTTTTAAAAGTAATTGGTTTTTATAAAGGGGTTTAGCTGCTTTTCACTGCTGTGTTTATGCCGCTTTACACCCACTTGACTCACTTACAGAGAGATATCAGTACATAGGTTTTAAGATTCTTACTAGTCAGATATATTCTTGGGCGGTGAATAGGGGGTGTTGAGTCCAGTTCACTGAGCAAGGAGTAGGTCGTGTCTATTACATATTGGGTTTATGGAACGTTATCTGAGCTAATTTGAAACCCTTGTTTTATGCATCACCCCACCTCACCTTTCCCGTTAAGCAGCCATAGTGTGTTTTCTAAACGTGTGACTCTGTTCTGTTTTGTAATTCAGTTCAAGCGTAGCGGTTTTTACATTCCCTCTATAAGTGATATCTTATGATAAGTGTCTTTTTCTGTGTGACTTATTTCACTTAGAATCGTCGTACCTAAATCCACTCATCATGCTGCTACTAGCCTTATGACGTTGATTTCATGGCTGAGTGATATTCCATTGTACATAAGGACCACAACTTCTTTATCCATTTTTCTCTTTCCTTGGATATTTAAGGTGTAAGGAAGTGGAGGTTCTTGTCAACAGAGCAGCCGTAAACTTTGGGGTGCCTGTGTCTTGCTGATTTTTAGTTTTCCCAACTTAGACGCCCATGAGTGGAAGTGCCCGATGCTCTCTTAGCTGAGTTTTTTAGATGTTTCAGGACACACCGTACACTTCTCCAGAGTGGCTGTTGGCAATTTACATCCCGCCCTTCAGCGTAGCAAGGCTCCCGTTTCTCCATGGCCTGTCCTGCATTTCTGGTTTTGATACTTTATTCAGCATGGCCCTTTTGACCGATGGGAAGCGAGACTTCTTTGTAGCGCTGATTTGCCTTTCCAGGTTGCTTGGTTGGCCAAAAAGGGCGTATGCGTTTTTTCCTGAATATATTCAGGAAAAAACGCATACGCCCTTTTTGGCCAAGGGCATCATGGTCGAGGTTTTGCCGCTTTTCCTGTGCTTTAAAGGCGATTCGAATCTACCTCCTGAAATCTGTTTCCTGCAATTCTGCCTTGCTTTCAAATCCTCTTCGTTGCCTTCCCTCAATATATTTGTGGACGAGAGTTATCATTTATAACTCTGCAGGTTTGTGAATTGCAGTGCCCCTGAGCTCCATTTTTCAACTCGCCTTCTTGGGAGCTGGCCGCAAAAGCGCAGGATTGCTTCAGGCTCTATTCTGGTCCCGAGCGGCAGGCTGAGCCTGTGGTTCATTCTTCTTCCTGATGGGAAAATAGAGTGACCTGTGCCTGTCCCAACACCTAGAGCTAGTGTCTCATTGGTTCCCCCTCTTCCCGTTCATCCTCAGGACAAATTGCAACCTGTACGGAACAGGAGGTTAAAGGTGCTGATTCTCCAAGGAGGGAGATTGCTAGTAAAGCGGCTGGAATGGAGAACCCGAGCACAAGGAGATGAGAAATGAGGTGCGTTTTAGAAACCTTTCCCGATCACACGGTGCACCATCTTCTGGGTTTCTCATGCATGTTTTCGAAGTGGGAAGATGCCCTTGAACCTGGAGATTTGGGACCCATGGGATGGGAACCACGCAGTATTACTTTAAAGGGTCTACGTTTGCTCACCCAACCTCACCAAACCTCTCAGCCCCAAGAGTGTCCACCCTTATGTCTCAATCAGCTGTGGGTCTATATATGGTCAATCCAGGTGGCATCACAGCCCCTGAACGAATTTAGTAAGAATTTCTTTCTCTTTCACTGTCTTTGTTTCACGGGTTTTTAAAAGTGATTGATTTTTATAAAGGGGTTTAGCTGCTTTTCACTGCTGTGTTTATGCCGCTTTACACCCACTTGACTCACTTTCAGAGAGATATCAATACATAGGTTTTGAGGTTCTTACTAGTCAGATATATTCTTGGGCGGTGAATAGGGGGTGTTGAGTCCAGTTCACTGAGCAAGGAGTAGGTCGTGTCTATTACATATTGGGTTTATGGAACGGTATCTGAGCTAATTTGAAACCCTTGTTTTATGCATCACCCCACCTCACCTTTCCCGTTAAGCAGCCATAGTGTGTTTTCTAAACGTGTGCCTCTGTTCTGTTTTGTAATTCAGTTCAAGGTCGCAGTTTTTACATTCCCTCTATAAGTGATATCTTATGATAAGTGTCTTTTTCTGTGTGACTTATTTCACTTAGAATCGTCGTACCTAAATCCACTCATCATGCTGCTACTAGACTTATGACGTTGATATCATGGCTGAGTGATATTCTATTATATATAAGGACTAATACTTCTTCATCCATTTTTTTCTTTCCTGGGATATTTACGTTGTAACAAAGCAGAGGTTCTTGTCAACAGAGCAGCCCTAAACTTTGGGGTGCCTGTGTCTTGCTGATTTTTAGTTTTCCCAATTTATACGCCCATGAGTGGAAGTGCCCTATGCTCTCTAAGCTGAGTTTTTTAGATGTTTCACGACACACCGTACACTTCTCCAAAATGGCTGTTGGCAATTTACATCCCACCCATCAGCGTAGCAAGGCTCCCGTTTCTCCATGGCCTGTCCTGCATTTCTGGTTTTGACACTTTATTCAGCATGGCCCTTTTGACCGGTGGGAAGCGAGACTTCTTTGTAGCGCTGATTTGCCTTTCCAGGTTGCTTGGTTGGCCAAAAAGGGCGTATGCGTTTTTTCCTGAATATATTCAGGAAAAAACGCATACGCCCTTTTTGGCCAAGGGCATCATTGTCGAGGTTTTGCCGCTTTTCCCGTGCTTTAAAGGCGATTCGAATCTACCTCCTGAAATCTGTTTCCTGCAATTCTGCCTTGCTTTCAAATCCTCTTCGTTGCCTTCCCTCAATATATTTGTGGACGAGAGTTATCATTTATAACTCTGCAGGTTTGTGAATTGCAGTGCCCCTGAGCTCCATTTTTCAACTCGCTTTCCTGGGACCTGGACGCAAAAGCGCAGGATTGCTTCAGGCCCTATTCTGGTTCCGGGCGGCAGGCTGAGCCTGTGGTTAATTCTTCTTCCTGATGGGAAAATAGAGTGACCTGTGCCTGTCCCAACACCTAGAGCTAGTGTCTCATTGGTTCCCCCTCTTCCCGTTCATCCTCAGGACAAATTGCAACCTGTACGGAACAGGAGGTTAAAGGTGCTGATTCTCCAAGGAGGGAGATTGCTAGTAAAGCAGCTGGAATGGCGAACCCGAGCCCAAGGAGATGAGAAATGAGGTGCGTTTTAGAAACCTTTCCCGATCACACGGTGTACCATCTTCTGGGTTTCTCATGCATGTTTTCGAAGTGGGAAGATGCCCTTGAACCTGGAGATTTGGGACCCATGGGATGGGAACCACGCAGTATTACTTTAAAGGGTCTACGTTTGCTCACCCAACCTCACGAAACCACTCAGCCCCAAGAGTGTCCACCCTTATGTCTCAATCAGCTGTGGGTCTATATATGGTCAATCCAGGTGGCATCACAGCCCCTGAACGAATTTAGTAAGAATTTCTTTCTCTTTCCCTGTCTTTGTTTCACGGGTTTTTAAAAGTGATTGATTTTTATAAAGGGGTTTAGCTGCTTTTCACTGCTGTGTTTATGCCGCTTTACACCCACTTGACTCACTTACAGAGAGATATCAATACATAGGTTTTGAGATTCTTACTAGTCAGATATATTCTTGGGCGGTGAATAGGGGGTGTTGAGTCCAGTTCACTGAGCAAGGAGTAGGTCGTGTCTATTACATATTGGGTTTATGGAACTGTATCTGAGCTAATTTGAAACCCTTGTTTTATGCATCACCCCACCTCACCTTTCCCGTTAAGCAGCCATAGTGTGTTTTCTAAACGTGTGCCTCTGTTCTGTTTTGTAATTCAGTTCAAGGTCGCAGTTTTTACATTCCCTCTATAAGTGATATCTTATGATAAGTGTCTTTTTCTGTGTGACTTATTTCACTTAGAATCGTCGTACCTAAATCCACTGATCATGCTGCTACTAGACTTATGACGTTGATTTCATGGCTGAGTGATATTCTATTATACATAAGGACTAATACTTCTTTATCCATTTTTTTCTTTCCTGGGATATTTACGTTGTAACAAAGTGGAGGTTCTTGTCAACAGAGCAGCCCTAAACTTTGGGGTGCCTGTGTCTTGCTGATTTTTAGTTTTCCCAATTTATATGCCCATGAGTGGAAGTGCCCTATGCTCTCTAAGCTGAGTTTTTTCGATGTTTCAGGACACACCGTACACTTCTCCAGAGTGGCTGTTGGCAATTTACATCCCGCCCTTCAGCGTAGCAAGGCTCCCGTTTCTCCATGGCCTGTCCTGCATTTCTGATTTTGACACTTTATTCAGCATGGCCCTTTTGACCGATGGGAAGCGAGAGTTCTTTGTAGCGCTAATTTGCCTTTCCAGGTTGCTTGGTTGGCCAAAAAGGGCGTATGCGTTTTTTCCTGAATATATTCAGGAAAAAACGCATACGCCCTTTTTGGCCAAGGGCATCATGGTCGAGGTTTTGCCCCTTTTCCTGTGCTTTAAAGGCGATTCGTATCTACCTCCTGAAATCTGTTTCCTGCAATTCTGCCTTGCTTTCAAATCCTCTTCGTTGCCTTCCCTCAATATATTTGTGGACGAGAGTTATCATTTATAACTCTGCAGGTTTGTGAATTGCAGTGCCCCTGAGCTCCATTTTTCAACTCGCTTTCTTGGGAGCTGGCTGCAAAAGCGCAGGATTGCTTCAGGCTCTATTCTGGTCCCGAGCGGCAGGCTGAGCCTGTGGTTAATTCTTCTTCCTGATGGGAAAATAGAGTGACCTGTGCCTGTCCCAACACCTAGAGCTAGTGTCTCATTGGTTCCCCCTCTTCCCGTTCATCCTCAGGACAAATTGCAACCTGTACGGAACAGGAGGTTAAAGGTGCTGATTCTCCAAGGAGGGAGATTGCTAGTAAAGCAGCTGGAATGGCGAACCCGAGCCCAAGGAGATGAGAAATGAGGTCCCTTTTAGAAACCTTTCCCGATCACACGGTGTACCATCTTCTGGGTTTCTCATGCATGTTTTCGAAGTGGGAAGATGCCCTTGAACCTGGAGATTTGGGACCCATGGGATGGGAACCACGCAGTATTACTTTAAAGGGTCTACGTTTGCTCACCCAACCTCACGAAACCTCTCAGCCCCAAGAGTGTCCACCCTTATGTCTCAATCAGCTGTGGGTCTATATATGGTCAATCCAGGTGGCATCACAGCCCCTGAACGAATTTAGTAAGAATTTCTTTCTCTTTCCCTGTCTTTGTTTCACGGGTTTTTAAAAGTGATTGATTTTTATAAAGGGGTTTAGCTGCTTTTCACTGCTGTGTTTATGCCGCTTTACACCCACTTGACTCACTTTCAGAGAGATATCAATACATAGGTTTTAAGATTCTTACTAGTCAGATATATTCTTGGGCGGTGAATACGGGGTGTTGAGTCCAGTTCACTGAGCAAGGAGTAGGTCGTGTCCATTACATATTGGGTTTATGGAACGGTATCTGAGCTAATTTGAAACCCTTCTTTTATGCATCACCCCACCTCACCTTTCCCGTTAAGCAGCCATAGTGTGTTTTCTAAACGTGTGACTCTGTTCTCTTTTGTAATTCAGTTCAAGGGTAGCGGTTTTCACATTCCCTCTATAAGTGATATCTTATGATAAGTGTCTTTTTCTGTGTGACTTATTTCACTTAGAATCGTCATACCTAAATCCACTCATCATGCTGCTACTAGACTTATGACGTTGATTTCATGGCTGAGTGATATTCTATTATACATAAGGACTAATACTTCTTTATCCATTTTTTTCTTTCCTGAGATATTTACGTTGTAACAAAGTGGAGGTTCTTGTCAACAGAGCAGCCCTAAACTTTGGGGTGCCTGTGTCTTGCTGATTTTTAGTTTTCCCAATTTATACGCCCATGAGTGGAAGTGTCCTATGCTCTCTAAGCTGAGTTTTTTAGATGTTTCAGGACACACCGTACACTTCTACAGAGTGGCTGTTGGCAATTTACATCCCGCCCATCAGCGTAGCAAGGCTCCCGTTTCTCCATGGCCTGTCCTGCATTTCTGGTTTTGACACTTTATTCAGCATGGCCCTTTTGACCGACGGGAAACGAGCCTTCTTTGTAGCGCTGATTTGCCTTTCCAGGTTGCTTGGTTGGCCAAAAAGGGCGTATGCGTTTTTTCCTGAATATATTCAGGAAAAAACGCATACGCCCTTTTTGGCCAAGGGCATCATGGTCGAGGTTTTGCCCCTTTTCCTGTGCTTTAAAGGCGATTCGTATCTACCTCCTGAAATCTGTTTCCTGCAATTCTGCCTTGCTTTCAAATCCTCTTCGTTGCCTTCCCTCAATATATTTGTGGACGAGAGTTATCATTTATAACTCTGCAGGTTTGTGAATTGCAGTGCCCCTGAGCTCCATTTTTCAACTCGCTTTCTTGGGAGCTGGCTGCAAAAGCGCAGGATTGCTTCAGGCTCTATTCTGGTCCCGAGCGGCAGGCTGAGCCTGTGGTTAATTCTTCTTCCTGATGGGAAAATAGAGTGACCTGTGCCTGTCCCAACACCTAGAGCTAGTGTCTCATTGGTTCCCCCTCTTCCCGTTCATCCTCAGGACAAATTGCAACCTGTACGGAACAGGAGGTTAAAGGTGCTGATTCTCCAAGGAGGGAGATTGCTAGTAAAGCGGCTGGAATGGAGAACCCGAGCACAAGGAGTTGAGAAATGAGGTGCGATTTAGAAACCTTTCCCGATCACACGGTGCACCATCTTCTGGGTTTCTCATGCATGTTTTCGAAGTGGGAAGATGCCCTTGAACCTGGAGATTTGGGACCCATGGGATGGGAACCACGCAGTATTACTTTAAAGGGTCTGCGTTTGCTCACCCAACCTCACGAAACCTCTCAGCCCCAAGAGTGTCCACCCTTATGTCTCAATCAGCTGTGGGTCTATATATGGTCAATCCAGGTGGCATCACAGCCCCTGAATGAAGTTAGTAAGAATTTCTCTCTCTTTCACTGTCTTTGTTTCACGGGTTTTTAAAAGTAATTGGTTTTTATAAAGGGGTTTAGCTGCTTTTCACTGCTGTGTTTATGCCGCTTTACACCCACTTGACTCACTTACAGAGAGATATCAGTACATAGGTTTTAAGATTCTTACTAGTCAGATATATTCTTGGGCGGTGAATAGGGGTTGTTGAGTCCAGTTCACTGAGCAAGGAGTAGGTCGTGTCTATTACATATTGGGTTTATGGAATGTTATCTGAGCTAATTTGAAACCCTTGTTTTATGCATCACCCCACCTCACCTTTCCCGTTAAGCAGCCATAGTGTGTTTTCTAAACGTGTGACTCTGTTCTGTTTTGTAATTCAGTTCAAGCGTAGCGGTTTTTACATTCCCTCTATAAGTGATATCTTATGATAAGTGTCTTTTTCTGTGTGACTTATTTCACTTAGAATCGTCCTACCTAAATCCACTCATCATGCTGCTACTAGCCTTATGACGTTGATTTCATGGCTGAGTGATATTCCATTGTACATAAGGACCACAACTTCTTTATCCATTTTTCTCTTTCCTGGGATATTTAAGGTGTAACGAAGTGGAGGTTCTTGTCAACAGAGCAGCCGTAAACTTTGGGGTGCCTGTGTCTTGCTGATTTTTAGTTTTCCCTATTTATACGCCCATGAGTGGAAGTGCCCTATGCTCTCTAAGCTGAGTTTTTTAGATGTTTCAGGACACACTGTACACTTCTCCAGAGTGGCTGTTGGCAATTTACATCCCGCCCTTCAGCGTAGCAAGGCTCCCGTTTCTCCATGGCCTGTCCTGCATTTCTGGTTTTGATACTTTATTCAGCATGGCCCTTTTGACCGATGGGAAGCGAGACTTCTTTGTAGCGCTGATTTGCCTTTCCAGGTTGCTTGGTTGGCCAAAAAGGGCGTATGCGTTTTTTCCTGAATATATTCAGGAAAAAACGCATACGCCCTTTTTGGCCAAGGGCATCATGGTCGAGGTTTTGCCCCTTTTCCTGTGCTTTAAAGGCGATTCGTATCTACCTCCTGAAATCTGTTTCCTGCAATTCTGCCTTGCTTTCAAATCCTCTTCGTTGCCTTCCCTCAATATATTTGTGGACGAGAGTTATCATTTATAACTCTGCAGGTTTGTGAATTGCAGTGCCCCTGAGCTCCATTTTTCAACTCGCTTTCTTGGGAGCTGGCTGCAAAAGCGCAGGATTGCTTCAGGCTCTATTCTGGTCCCGAGCGGCAGGCTGAGCCTGTGGTTAATTCTTCTTCCTGATGGGAAAATAGAGTGACCTGTGCCTGTCCCAACACCTAGAGCTAGTGTCTCATTGGTTCCCCCTCTTCCCGTTCATCCTCAGGACAAATTGCAACCTGTACGGAACAGGAGGTTAAAGGTGCTGATTCTCCAAGGAGGGAGATTGCTAGTAAAGCGGCTGGAATGGCGAACCCGAGCACAAGGAGATGAGAAATGAGGTGCGTTTTAGAAACCTTTCCCGATCACACGGTGCACCATCTTCTGGTTTTCTCATGCATGTTTTCGAAGTGGGAAGATGCCCTTGAACCTGGAGATTTGGGACCCATGGGATGGGAACCACGCAGTATTACTTTAAAGGGTCTACGTTTGCTCACCCAACCTCACGAAACCTCTCAGCCCCAAGAGTGTCCACCCTTATGTCTCAATCAGCTGTGGGTCTATATATGGTCAATCCAGGTGGCATCACAGCCCCTGAACGAATTTAGTAAGAATTTCTTTCTCTTTCCCTGTCTTTGTTTCACGGGTTTTTAAAAGTGATTGATTTTTATAAAGGGGTTTAGCTGCTTTTCACTGCTGTGTTTATGCCGCTTTACACCCACTTGACTCACTTACAGAGAGATATCAATACATAGGTTTTGAGATTCTTACTAGTCAGATATATTCTTGGGCGGTGAATAGGGGGTGTTGAGTCCAGTTCACTGAGCAAGGAGTAGGTCGTGTCTATTACATATTGGGTTTATGGAACTGTATCTGAGCTAATTTGAAACCCTTGTTTTATGCATCACCCCACCTCACCTTTCCCGTTAAGCAGCCATAGTGTGTTTTCTAAACGTGTGCCTCTGTTCTGTTTTGTAATTCAGTTCAAGGTCGCAGTTTTTACATTCCCTCTATAAGTGATATCTTATGATAAGTGTCTTTTTCTGTGTGACTTATTTCACTTAGAATCGTCGTACCTAAATCCACTGATCATGCTGCTACTAGACTTATGACGTTGATTTCATGGCTGAGTGATATTCTATTATACATAAGGACTAATACTTCTTTATCCATTTTTTTCTTTCCTGGGATATTTACGTTGTAACAAAGTGGAGGTTCTTGTCAACAGAGCAGCCCTAAACTTTGGGGTGCCTGTGTCTTGCTGATTTTTAGTTTTCCCAATTTATACGCCCATGAGTGGAAGTGTCCTATGCTCTCTAAGCTGAGTTTTTTAGATGTTTCAGGACACACCGTACACTTCTACAGAGTGGCTGTTGGCAATTTACATCCCGCCCATCAGCGTAGCAAGGCTCCCGTTTCTCCATGGCCTGTCCTGCATTTCTGGTTTTGACACTTTATTCAGCATGGCCCTTTTGACCGACGGGAAACGAGCCTTCTTTGTAGCGCTGATTTGCCTTTCCAGGTTGCTTGGTTGGCCAAAAAGGGCGTATGCGTTTTTTCCTGAATATATTCAGGAAAAAACGCATACGCCCTTTTTGGCCAAGGGCATCATGGTCGAGGTGTTGCCGCTTTTCCTGTGCTTTAAAGGCGATTCGAATCTACCTCCTGAAATCTGTTTCCTGCAATTCTGCCTTGCTTTCAAATCCTCTTCGTTGCCTTCCCTCAATATATTTGTGGACGAGAGTTATCATTTATAACTCTGCAGGTTTGTGAATTGCAGTGCCCCTGAGCTCCATTTTTCAACTCGCTTTCTTGGGAGCTGGCTGCAAAAGTGCAGGATTGCTTCAGGCTCTATTCTGGTCCCGAGCGGCAGGCTGAGCCTGTGGTTAATTCTTCTTCCTGATGGGAAAATAGAGTGACCTGTGCCTGTCCCAACACCTAGAGCTAGTGTCTCATTGGTTCCCCCTCTTCCCGTTCATCCTCAGGACAAATTGCAACCTGTACGGAACAGGAGGTTAAAGGTGCTGATTCTCCAAGGAGGGAGATTGCTAGTAAAGCGGCTGGAATGGCGAACCCGAGCACAGGGAGATGAGAAATGAGGTGCGTTTTAGAAACCTTTCCCGATCACACGGTGTACCATCTTCTGGGTTTCTCATGCATGTTTTCGAAGTAGGAAGATGCCCTTGAACCTGGAGATTTGGGACCCATGGGATGGGAACCACGCAGTATTACTTTAAAGGGTCTGCGTTTGCTCACCCAACCTCACCAAACCTCTCAGCCCCAAGAGTGTCCACCCTTATGTCTCAATCAGCTGTGGGTCTAGATATGGTCAATCCAGGTGGCCTCACAGCCCCTGAACGAATGTAGTAAGAATTTCTCTATCTTTCACTGTCTTTGTTTCACGGGTTTTTAAAAGTGATTGATTTTTATAAAGGGGTTTAGCTGCTTTTCACTGCTGTGTTTATGCCGCTTTACACCCACTTGACTCACTTTCAGAGAGATATCAATACATAGGTTTTAAGATTCTTACTAGTCAGATATATTCTTGCGTGGTTAATAGGGGGTGTTGAGTCCAGTTCACTGAGCAAGGAGTAGGTCGTGTCTATTACATATTGGGTTTATGGAACGGTATCTGAGCTAATTTGAAACCCTTCTTTTATGCATCACCCCACCTCAACTTTCCCGTTAAGCAGCCATAGTGTGTTTTCTAAACGTGTGACTCTGTTCTCTTTTGTAATTCAGGTCAAGGGTAGCGGTTTTCACATTCCCTCTATAAGTGATATCTTATGATAAGTGTCTTTTTCTGTGTGACTTATTTCACTTAGAATCGTCATACCTAAATCCACTCATCATGCTGCTACTAGACTTATGACGTTGATTTCATGGCTGAGTGATATTCTATTATACATAAGGACTAATACTTCTTTATCCATTTTTTTCTTTCCTGGGATATTTACGTTGTAACAAAGTGGAGGTTCTTGTCAACAGAGCAGCCCTAAACTTTGGGGTGCCTGTGTCTTGCTGATTTTTAGTTTTTCCAATTTATACGCCCATGAGTGGAAGTGTCCTATGCTCTCTAAGCTGAATTTTTTAGATGTTTCAGGACACACCGTACACTTCTACAGAGTGGCTGTTGGCAATTTACATCCCGCCCATCAGCGTAGCAAGGCTCCCGTTTCTCCATGGCCTGTCCTGCATTGCTGGTTTTGACACTTTATTCAGCATGGCCCTTTTGACCGTCGGGAAACGAGCCTTCTTTGTAGCGCTGATTTGCCTTTCCAGGTTGCTTGGTTGGCCAAAAAGGGCGTATGCGTTTTTTCCTGAATATATTCAGGAAAAAACGCATACGCCCTTTTTGGCCAAGGGCATCATGGTCGAGGTGTTGCCGCTTTTCCTGTGCTTTAAAGGCGATTCGAATCTACCTCCTGAAATCTGTTTCCTGCAATTCTGCCTTGCTTTCAAATCCTCTTCGTTGCCTTCCCTCAATATATTTGTGGACGAGAGTTATCATTTATAACTCTGCAGGTTTGTGAATTGCAGTGCCCCTGAGCTCCATTTTTCAACTCGCTTTCTTGGGAGCTGGCTGCAAAAGCGCAGGATTGCTTCAGGCTCTATTCTGGTCCCGAGCGGCAGGCTGAGCCTGTGGTTAATTCTTCTTCCTGATGGGAAAATAGAGTGACCTGTGCCTGTCCCAACACCTAGAGCTAGTGTCTCATTGGTTCCCCCTCTTCCCGTTCATCCTCAGGACAAATTGCAACCTGTACGGAACAGGAGGTTAAAGGTGCTGATTCTCCAAGGAGGGAGATTGCTAGTAAAGCAGCTGGAATGGCGAACCCGAGCCCAAGGAGATGAGAAATGAGGTCCCTTTTAGAAACCTTTCCCGATCACACGGTGCACCATCTTCTGGTTTTCTCATGCATGTTTTCGAAGTGGGAAGATGCCCTTGAACCTGGAGATTTGGGACCCATGGGATGGGAACCACGCAGTATTACTTTAAAGGGTCTACGTTTGCTCACCCAACCTCACGAAACCTCTCAGCCCCAAGAGTGTCCACCCTTATGTCTCAATCAGCTGTGGGTCTATATATGGTCAATCCAGGTGGCATCACAGCCCCTGAACGAATTTAGTAAGAATTTCTTTCTCTTTCCCTGTCTTTGTTTCACGGGTTTTTAAAAGTGATTGATTTTTATAAAGGGGTTTAGCTGCTTTTCACTGCTGTGTTTATGCCGCTTTACACCCACTTGACTCACTTACAGAGAGATATCAATACATAGGTTTTGAGATTCTTACTAGTCAGATATATTCTTGGGCGGTGAATAGGGGGTGTTGAGTCCAGTTCACTGAGCAAGGAGTAGGTCGTGTCTATTACATATTGGGTTTATGGAACTGTATCTGAGCTAATTTGAAACCCTTGTTTTATGCATCACCCCACCTCACCTTTCCCGTTAAGCAGCCATAGTGTGTTTTCTAAACGTGTGCCTCTGTTCTGTTTTGTAATTCAGTTCAAGGTCGCAGTTTTTACATTCCCTCTATAAGTGATATCTTATGATAAGTGTCTTTTTCTGTGTGACTTATTTCACTTAGAATCGTCGTACCTAAATCCACTGATCATGCTGCTACTAGACTTATGACGTTGATTTCATGGCTGAGTGATATTCTATTATACATAAGGACTAATACTTCTTTATCCATTTTTTTCTTTCCTGGGATATTTACGTTGTAACAAAGTGGAGGTTCTTGTCAACAGAGCAGCCCTAAACTTTGGGGTGCCTGTGTCTTGCTGATTTTTAGTTTTCCCAATTTATACGCCCATGAGTGGAAGTGTCCTATGCTCTCTAAGCTGAGTTTTTTAGATGTTTCAGGACACACCGTACACTTCTACAGAGTGGCTGTTGGCAATTTACATCCCGCCCATCAGCGTAGCAAGGCTCCCGTTTCTCCATGGCCTGTCCTGCATTTCTGGTTTTGACACTTTATTCAGCATGGCCCTTTTGACCGACGGGAAACGAGCCTTCTTTGTAGCGCTGATTTGCCTTTCCAGGTTGCTTGGTTGGCCAAAAAGGGCGTATGCGTTTTTTCCTGAATATATTCAGGAAAAAACGCATACGCCCTTTTTGGCCAAGGGCATCATGGTCGAGGTGTTGCCGCTTTTCCTGTGCTTTAAAGGCGATTCGAATCTACCTCCTGAAATCTGTTTCCTGCAATTCTGCCTTGCTTTCAAATCCTCTTCGTTGCCTTCCCTCAATATATTTGTGGACGAGAGTTATCATTTATAACTCTGCAGGTTTGTGAATTGCAGTGCCCCTGAGCTCCATTTTTCAACTCGCTTTCTTGGGAGCTGGCCGCAAAAGCGCAGGATTGCTTCAGGCTCTATTCTGGTCCCGAGCGGCAGGCTGAGCCTGTGGTTAATTCTTCTTCCTGATGGGAAAATAGAGTGACCTGTGCCTGTCCCAACACCTAGAGCTAGTGTCTCATTGGTTCCCCCTCTTCCCGTTCATCCTCAGGACAAATTGCAACCTGTACGGAACAGGAGGTTAAAGGTGCTGATTCTCCAAGGAGGGAGATTGCTAGTAAAGCGGCTGGAATGGAGAACCCGAGCACAAGGAGTTGAGAAATGAGGTGCAAGTTAGAAACCTTTCCCGATCACACGGTGCACCATCTTCTGGGTTTCTCATGCATGTTTTCGAAGTGGGAAGATGCCCTTGAACCTGGAGATTTGGGACCCATGGGATGGGAACCACGCAGTATTACTTTAAAGGGTCTGCGTTTGCTCACCCAACCTCACGAAACCTCTCAGCCCCAAGAGTGTCCACCCTTATGTCTCAATCAGCTGTGGGTCTATATATGGTCAATCCAGGTGGCATCACAGCCCCTGAATGAAGTTAGTAAGAATTTCTCTCTCTTTCACTGTCTTTGTTTCACGGGTTTTTAAAAGTAATTGGTTTTTATAAAGGGGTTTAGCTGCTTTTCACTGCTGTGTTTATGCCGCTTTACACCCACTTGACTCACTTACAGAGAGATATCAGTACATAGGTTTTAAGATTCTTACTAGTCAGATATATTCTTGGGCGGTGAATAGGGGGTGTTGAGTCCAGTTCACTGAGCAAGGAGTAGGTCGTGTCTATTACATATTGGGTTTATGGAACGTTATCTGAGCTAATTTGAAACCCTTGTTTTATGCATCACCCCACCTCACCTTTCCCGTTAAGCAGCCATAGTGTGTTTTCTAAACGTGTGACTCTGTTCTGTTTTGTAATTCAGTTCAAGCGTAGCGGTTTTTACATTCCCTCTATAAGTGATATCTTATGATAAGTGTCTTTTTCTGTGTGACTTATTTCACTTAGAATCGTCGTACCTAAATCCACTCATCATGCTGCTACTAGCCTTATGACGTTGATTTCATGGCTGAGTGATATTCCATTGTACATAAGGACCACAACTTCTTTATCCATTTTTCTCTTTCCTTGGATATTTAAGGTGTAAGGAAGTGGAGGTTCTTGTCAACAGAGCAGCCGTAAACTTTGGGGTGCCTGTGTCTTGCTGATTTTTAGTTTTCCCAACTTAGACGCCCATGAGTGGAAGTGCCCGATGCTCTCTTAGCTGAGTTTTTTAGATGTTTCAGGACACACCGTACACTTCTCCAGAGTGGCTGTTGGCAATTTACATCCCGCCCTTCAGCGTAGCAAGGCTCCCGTTTCTCCATGGCCTGTCCTGCATTTCTGGTTTTGATACTTTATTCAGCATGGCCCTTTTGACCGATGGGAAGCGAGACTTCTTTGTAGCGCTGATTTGCCTTTCCAGGTTGCTTGGTTGGCCAAAAAGGGCGTATGCGTTTTTTCCTGAATATATTCAGGAAAAAACGCATACGCCCTTTTTGGCCAAGGGCATCATGGTCGAGGTTTTGCCGCTTTTCCTGTGCTTTAAAGGCGATTCGAATCTACCTCCTGAAATCTGTTTCCTGCAATTCTGCCTTGCTTTCAAATCCTCTTCGTTGCCTTCCCTCAATATATTTGTGGACGAGAGTTATCATTTATAACTCTGCAGGTTTGTGAATTGCAGTGCCCCTGAGCTCCATTTTTCAACTCGCCTTCTTGGGAGCTGGCCGCAAAAGCGCAGGATTGCTTCAGGCTCTATTCTGGTCCCGAACGGCAGGCTGAGCCTGTGGTTCATTCTTCTTCCTGATGGGAAAATAGAGTGACCTGTGCCTGTCCCAACACCTAGAGCTAGTGTCTCATTGGTTCCCCCTCTTCCCGTTCATCCTCAGGACAAATTGCAACCTGTACGGAACAGGAGGTTAAAGGTGCTGATTCTCCAAGGAGGGAGATTGCTAGTAAAGCGGCTGGAATGGAGAACCCGAGCACAAGGAGATGAGAAATGAGGTGCGTTTTAGAAACCTTTCCCGATCACACGGTGCACCATCTTCTGGGTTTCTCATGCATGTTTTCGAAGTGGGAAGATGCCCTTGAACCTGGAGATTTGGGACCCATGGGATGGGAACCACGCAGTATTACTTTAAAGGGTCTACGTTTGCTCACCCAACCTCACCAAACCTCTCAGCCCCAAGAGTGTCCACCCTTATGTCTCAATCAGCTGTGGGTCTATATATGGTCAATCCAGGTGGCATCACAGCCCCTGAACGAATTTAGTAAGAATTTCTTTCTCTTTCACTGTCTTTGTTTCACGGGTTTTTAAAAGTGATTGATTTTTATAAAGGGGTTTAGCTGCTTTTCACTGCTGTGTTTATGCCGCTTTACACCCACTTGACTCACTTTCAGAGAGATATCAATACATAGGTTTTGAGGTTCTTACTAGTCAGATATATTCTTGGGCGGTGAATAGGGGGTGTTGAGTCCAGTTCACTGAGCAAGGAGTAGGTCGTGTCTATTACATATTGGGTTTATGGAACGGTATCTGAGCTAATTTGAAACCCTTGTTTTATGCATCACCCCACCTCACCTTTCCCGTTAAGCAGCCATAGTGTGTTTTCTAAACGTGTGCCTCTGTTCTGTTTTGTAATTCAGTTCAAGGTCGCAGTTTTTACATTCCCTCTATAAGTGATATCTTATGATAAGTGTCTTTTTCTGTGTGACTTATTTCACTTAGAATCGTCGTACCTAAATCCACTCATCATGCTGCTACTAGACTTATGACGTTGATATCATGGCTGAGTGATATTCTATTATATATAAGGACTAATACTTCTTCATCCATTTTTTTCTTTCCTGGGATATTTACGTTGTAACAAAGCAGAGGTTCTTGTCAACAGAGCAGCCCTAAACTTTGGGGTGCCTGTGTCTTGCTGATTTTTAGTTTTCCCAATTTATACGCCCATGAGTGGAAGTGCCCTATGCTCTCTAAGCTGAGTTTTTTAGATGTTTCACGACACACCGTACACTTCTCCAAAATGGCTGTTGGCAATTTACATCCCACCCATCAGCGTAGCAAGGCTCCCGTTTCTCCATGGCCTGTCCTGCATTTCTGGTTTTGACACTTTATTCAGCATGGCCCTTTTGACCGGTGGGAAGCGAGACTTCTTTGTAGCGCTGATTTGCCTTTCCAGGTTGCTTGGTTGGCCAAAAAGGGCGTATGCGTTTTTTCCTGAATATATTCAGGAAAAAACGCATACGCCCTTTTTGGCCAAGGGCATCATTGTCGAGGTTTTGCCGCTTTTCCCGTGCTTTAAAGGCGATTCGAATCTACCTCCTGAAATCTGTTTCCTGCAATTCTGCCTTGCTTTCAAATCCTCTTCGTTGCCTTCCCTCAATATATTTGTGGACGAGAGTTATCATTTATAACTCTGCAGGTTTGTGAATTGCAGTGCCCCTGAGCTCCATTTTTCAACTCGCTTTCCTGGGACCTGGACGCAAAAGCGCAGGATTGCTTCAGGCCCTATTCTGGTTCCGGGCGGCAGGCTGAGCCTGTGGTTAATTCTTCTTCCTGATGGGAAAATAGAGTGACCTGTGCCTGTCCCAACACCTAGAGCTAGTGTCTCATTGGTTCCCCCTCTTCCCGTTCATCCTCAGGACAAATTGCAACCTGTACGGAACAGGAGGTTAAAGGTGCTGATTCTCCAAGGAGGGAGATTGCTAGTAAAGCAGCTGGAATGGCGAACCCGAGCCCAAGGAGATGAGAAATGAGGTGCGTTTTAGAAACCTTTCCCGATCACACGGTGTACCATCTTCTGGGTTTCTCATGCATGTTTTCGAAGTGGGAAGATGCCCTTGAACCTGGAGATTTGGGACCCATGGGATGGGAACCACGCAGTATTACTTTAAAGGGTCTACGTTTGCTCACCCAACCTCACGAAACCACTCAGCCCCAAGAGTGTCCACCCTTATGTCTCAATCAGCTGTGGGTCTATATATGGTCAATCCAGGTGGCATCACAGCCCCTGAACGAATTTAGTAAGAATTTCTTTCTCTTTCCCTGTCTTTGTTTCACGGGTTTTTAAAAGTGATTGATTTTTATAAAGGGGTTTAGCTGCTTTTCACTGCTGTGTTTATGCCGCTTTACACCCACTTGACTCACTTACAGAGAGATATCAATACATAGGTTTTGAGATTCTTACTAGTCAGATATATTCTTGGGCGGTGAATAGGGGGTGTTGAGTCCAGTTCACTGAGCAAGGAGTAGGTCGTGTCTATTACATATTGGGTTTATGGAACTGTATCTGAGCTAATTTGAAACCCTTGTTTTATGCATCACCCCACCTCACCTTTCCCGTTAAGCAGCCATAGTGTGTTTTCTAAACGTGTGCCTCTGTTCTGTTTTGTAATTCAGTTCAAGGTCGCAGTTTTTACATTCCCTCTATAAGTGATATCTTATGATAAGTGTCTTTTTCTGTGTGACTTATTTCACTTAGAATCGTCGTACCTAAATCCACTCATCATGCTGCTACTAGACTTATGACGTTGATTTCATGGCTGAGTGATATTCTATTATACATAAGGACTAATACTTCTTTATCCATTTTTTTCTTTCCTGGGATATTTACGTTGTAACAAAGTGGAGGTTCTTGTCAACAGAGCAGCCCTAAACTTTGGGGTGCCTGTGTCTTGCTGATTTTTAGTTTTCCCAATTTATATGCCCATGAGTGGAAGTGCCCTATGCTCTCTAAGCTGAGTTTTTTCGATGTTTCAGGACACACCGTACACTTCTCCAGAGTGGCTGTTGGCAATTTACATCCCGCCCTTCAGCGTAGCAAGGCTCCCGTTTCTCCATGGCCTGTCCTGCATTTCTGATTTTGACACTTTATTCAGCATGGCCCTTTTGACCGATGGGAAGCGAGAGTTCTTTGTAGCGCTAATTTGCCTTTCCAGGTTGCTTGGTTGGCCAAAAAGGGCGTATGCGTTTTTTCCTGAATATATTCAGGAAAAAACGCATACGCCCTTTTTGGCCAAGGGCATCATGGTCGAGGTTTTGCCCCTTTTCCTGTGCTTTAAAGGCGATTCGTATCTACCTCCTGAAATCTGTTTCCTGCAATTCTGCCTTGCTTTCAAATCCTCTTCGTTGCCTTCCCTCAATATATTTGTGGACGAGAGTTATCATTTATAACTCTGCAGGTTTGTGAATTGCAGTGCCCCTGAGCTCCATTTTTCAACTCGCTTTCTTGGGAGCTGGCTGCAAAAGCGCAGGATTGCTTCAGGCTCTATTCTGGTCCCGAGCGGCAGGCTGAGCCTGTGGTTAATTCTTCTTCCTGATGGGAAAATAGAGTGACCTGTGCCTGTCCCAACACCTAGAGCTAGTGTCTCATTGGTTCCCCCTCTTCCCGTTCATCCTCAGGACAAATTGCAACCTGTACGGAACAGGAGGTTAAAGGTGCTGATTCTCCAAGGAGGGAGATTGCTAGTAAAGCGGCTGGAATGGCGAACCCGAGCCCAAGGAGATGAGAAATGAGGTCCCTTTTAGAAACCTTTCCCGATCACACGGTGTACCATCTTCTGGGTTTCTCATGCATGTTTTCGAAGTGGGAAGATGCCCTTGAACCTGGAGATTTGGGACCCATGGGATGGGAACCACGCAGTATTACTTTAAAGGGTCTACGTTTGCTCACCCAACCTCACGAAACCTCTCAGCCCCAAGAGTGTCCACCCTTATGTCTCAATCAGCTGTGGGTCTATATATGGTCAATCCAGGTGGCATCACAGCCCCTGAACGAATTTAGTAAGAATTTCTTTCTCTTTCCCTGTCTTTGTTTCACGGGTTTTTAAAAGTGATTGATTTTTATAAAGGGGTTTAGCTGCTTTTCACTGCTGTGTTTATGCCGCTTTACACCCACTTGACTCACTTTCAGAGAGATATCAATACATAGGTTTTAAGATTCTTACTAGTCAGATATATTCTTGGGCGGTGAATAGGGGGTGTTGAGTCCAGTTCACTGAGCAAGGAGTAGGTCGTGTCCATTACATATTGGGTTTATGGAACGGTATCTGAGCTAATTTGAAACCCTTCTTTTATGCATCACCCCACCTCACCTTTCCCGTTAAGCAGCCATAGTGTGTTTTCTAAACGTGTGACTCTGTTCTCTTTTGTAATTCAGTTCAAGGGTAGCGGTTTTCACATTCCCTCTATAAGTGATATCTTATGATAAGTGTCTTTTTCTGTGTGACTTATTTCACTTAGAATCGTCATACCTAAATCCACTCATCATGCTGCTACTAGACTTATGACGTTGATTTCATGGCTGAGTGATATTCTATTATACATAAGGACTAATACTTCTTTATCCATTTTTTTCTTTCCTGGGATATTTACGTTGTAACAAAGTGGAGGTTCTTGTCAACAGAGCAGCCCTAAACTTTGGGGTGCCTGTGTCTTGCTGATTTTTAGTTTTCCCAATTTATACGCCCATGAGTGGAAGTGTCCTATGCTCTCTAAGCTGAGTTTTTTAGATGTTTCAGGACACACCGTACACTTCTACAGAGTGGCTGTTGGCAATTTACATCCCGCCCATCAGCGTAGCAAGGCTCCCGTTTCTCCATGGCCTGTCCTGCATTTCTGGTTTTGACACTTTATTCAGCATGGCCCTTTTGACCGACGGGAAACGAGCCTTCTTTGTAGCGCTGATTTGCCTTTCCAGGTTGCTTGGTTGGCCAAAAAGGGCGTATGCGTTTTTTCCTGAATATATTCAGGAAAAAACGCATACGCCCTTTTTGGCCAAGGGCATCATGGTCGAGGTTTTGCCCCTTTTCCTGTGCTTTAAAGGCGATTCGTATCTACCTCCTGAAATCTGTTTCCTGCAATTCTGCCTTGCTTTCAAATCCTCTTCGTTGCCTTCCCTCAATATATTTGTGGACGAGAGTTATCATTTATAACTCTGCAGGTTTGTGAATTGCAGTGCCCCTGAGCTCCATTTTTCAACTCGCTTTCTTGGGAGCTGGCTGCAAAAGCGCAGGATTGCTTCAGGCTCTATTCTGGTCCCGAGCGGCAGGCTGAGCCTGTGGTTAATTCTTCTTCCTGATGGGAAAATAGAGTGACCTGTGCCTGTCCCAACACCTAGAGCTAGTGTCTCATTGGTTCCCCCTCTTCCCGTTCATCCTCAGGACAAATTGCAACCTGTACGGAACAGGAGGTTAAAGGTGCTGATTCTCCAAGGAGGGAGATTGCTAGTAAAGCGGCTGGAATGGAGAACCCGAGCACAAGGAGTTGAGAAATGAGGTGCGATTTAGAAACCTTTCCCGATCACACGGTGCACCATCTTCTGGGTTTCTCATGCATGTTTTCGAAGTGGGAAGATGCCCTTGAACCTGGAGATTTGGGACCCATGGGATGGGAACCACGCAGTATTACTTTAAAGGGTCTGCGTTTGCTCACCCAACCTCACGAAACCTCTCAGCCCCAAGAGTGTCCACCCTTATGTCTCAATCAGCTGTGGGTCTATATATGGTCAATCCAGGTGGCATCACAGCCCCTGAATGAAGTTAGTAAGAATTTCTCTCTCTTTCACTGTCTTTGTTTCACGGGTTTTTAAAAGTAATTGGTTTTTATAAAGGGGTTTAGCTGCTTTTCACTGCTGTGTTTATGCCGCTTTACACCCACTTGACTCACTTACAGAGAGATATCAGTACATAGGTTTTAAGATTCTTACTAGTCAGATATATTCTTGGGCGGTGAATAGGGGTTGTTGAGTCCAGTTCACTGAGCAAGGAGTAGGTCGTGTCTATTACATATTGGGTTTATGGAATGTTATCTGAGCTAATTTGAAACCCTTGTTTTATGCATCACCCCACCTCACCTTTCCCGTTAAGCAGCCATAGTGTGTTTTCTAAACGTGTGACTCTGTTCTGTTTTGTAATTCAGTTCAAGCGTAGCGGTTTTTACATTCCCTCTATAAGTGATATCTTATGATAAGTGTCTTTTTCTGTGTGACTTATTTCACTTAGAATCGTCCTACCTAAATCCACTCATCATGCTGCTACTAGCCTTATGACGTTGATTTCATGGCTGAGTGATATTCCATTGTACATAAGGACCACAACTTCTTTATCCATTTTTCTCTTTCCTGGGATATTTAAGGTGTAACGAAGTGGAGGTTCTTGTCAACAGAGCAGCCGTAAACTTTGGGGTGCCTGTGTCTTGCTGATTTTTAGTTTTCCCTATTTATACGCCCATGAGTGGAAGTGCCCTATGCTCTCTAAGCTGAGTTTTTTAGATGTTTCAGGACACACTGTACACTTCTCCAGAGTGGCTGTTGGCAATTTACATCCCGCCCTTCAGCGTAGCAAGGCTCCCGTTTCTCCATGGCCTGTCCTGCATTTCTGGTTTTGATACTTTATTCAGCATGGCCCTTTTGACCGATGGGAAGCGAGACTTCTTTGTAGCGCTGATTTGCCTTTCCAGGTTGCTTGGTTGGCCAAAAAGGGCGTATGCGTTTTTTCCTGAATATATTCAGGAAAAAACGCATACGCCCTTTTTGGCCAAGGGCATCATGGTCGAGGTTTTGCCCCTTTTCCTGTGCTTTAAAGGCGATTCGTATCTACCTCCTGAAATCTGTTTCCTGCAATTCTGCCTTGCTTTCAAATCCTCTTCGTTGCCTTCCCTCAATATATTTGTGGACGAGAGTTATCATTTATAACTCTGCAGGTTTGTGAATTGCAGTGCCCCTGAGCTCCATTTTTCAACTCGCTTTCTTGGGAGCTGGCTGCAAAAGCGCAGGATTGCTTCAGGCTCTATTCTGGTCCCGAGCGGCAGGCTGAGCCTGTGGTTAATTCTTCTTCCTGATGGGAAAATAGAGTGACCTGTGCCTGTCCCAACACCTAGAGCTAGTGTCTCATTGGTTCCCCCTCTTCCCGTTCATCCTCAGGACAAATTGCAACCTGTACGGAACAGGAGGTTAAAGGTGCTGATTCTCCAAGGAGGGAGATTGCTAGTAAAGCGGCTGGAATGGAGAACCCGAGCACAAGGAGTTGAGAAATGAGGTGCGATTTAGAAACCTTTCCCGATCACACGGTGCACCATCTTCTGGGTTTCTCATGCATGTTTTCGAAGTGGGAAGATGCCCTTGAACCTGGAGATTTGGGACCCATGGGATGGGAACCACGCAGTATTACTTTAAAGGGTCTGCGTTTGCTCACCCAACCTCACGAAACCTCTCAGCCCCAAGAGTGTCCACCCTTATGTCTCAATCAGCTGTGGGTCTATATATGGTCAATCCAGGTGGCATCACAGCCCCTGAACGAATTTAGTAAGAATTTCTTTCTCTTTCCCTGTCTTTGTTTCACGGGTTTTTAAAAGTGATTGATTTTTATAAAGGGCTTTAGCTGCTTTTCACTGCTGTGTTTATGCCGCTTTACACCCACTTGACTCACTTACAGAGAGATATCAATACATAGGTTTTGAGATTCTTACTAGTCAGATATATTCTTGGGCGGTGAATAGGGGGTGTTGAGTCCAGTTCACTGAGCAAGGAGTAGGTCGTGTCTATTACATATTGGGTTTATGGAACTGTATCTGAGCTAATTTGAAACCCTTGTTTTATGCATCACCCCACCTCACCTTTCCCGTTAAGCAGCCATAGTGTGTTTTCTAAACGTGTGCCTCTGTTCTGTTTTGTAATTCAGTTCAAGGTCGCAGTTTTTACATTCCTCTATAAGTGATATCTTATGATAAGTGTCTTTTTCTGTGTGACTTATTTCACTTAGAATCGTCGTACCTAAATCCACTCATCATGCTGCTACTAGACTTATGACGTTGATTTCATGGCTGAGTGATATTCTATTATATATAAAGACTAATATTTCTTCATGCATTTTTCTCTTTCCTGGGATATTTAAGGTGTAACGAAGTGGAGGTTCTTGTCAACAGAGCAGCCCTAAACTTTGGGGTGCCTGTGTCTTGCTGATTTTTAGTTTTCCCAATTTATACGCCCATGAGTGGAAGTGCCCTATGCTCTCTAAGCTGAGTTTTTTAGATGTTTCACGACACACCGTACACTTCTCCAAAATGGCTGTTGGCAATTTACATCCCGCCCATCAGCGTAGCAAGGCTCCCGTTTCTCCATGGCCTGTCCTGCATTTCTGGTTTTGATACTTTATTCAGCATGGCCCTTTTGACCGATGGGAAGCGAGACTTCTTTGTAGCGCTGATTTGCCTTTCCAGGTTGCTTGGTTGGCCAAAAAGGGCGTATGCGTTTTTTCCTGAATATATTCAGGAAAAAACGCATACGCCCTTTTTGGCCAAGGGCATCATGGTCGAGGTTTTGCCCCTTTTCCTGTGCTTTAAAGGCGATTCGTATCTACCTCCTGAAATCTGTTTCCTGCAATTCTGCCTTGCTTTCAAATCCTCTTCGTTGCCTTCCCTCAATATATTTGTGGACGAGAGTTATCATTTATAACTCTGCAGGTTTGTGAATTGCAGAGCCCCTGAGCTCCATTTTTCAAATCCCTTTCTTGGGAGCTGGCCGCAAAAGCGCAGGATTGCTTCAGGCCCTCTACTGGTCACGGGCGGCAGGCTGAGCCTGTGGTTAATTCTTCTTCCTGATGGGAAAATAGAGTGACCTGTGCCTGTCCCAACACCTAGAGTTAGTGTCTCATTGGTTCCCCCTCTTCCCGTTCATCCTCAGGACAAATTGAAACCTGTATGGAACAGGAGGTTAAAGGTGCTGATTCTCCAAGGAGGGAGATTGCTATTAAAGCGGCTGGAATGGCGAACCCGAGCCCAAGGAGATGAGAAATGAGGTGCGTTTTAGAAACCTTTCCCGATCACATGGTGTACCATCTTCTGGGTTTCTAATGCATGTTTTCGATGAAAGAAGATGCCCTTGAACCTGGAGATTTGGGACCCATGGGATGGGTACCACGCAGTATTACTTTAAAGGGTCTGTGTTTGCTCACCCAACCTCTCCAAACCTCTCAGCCCCAAGAGTGTCCACCCTTATGTCTCAATCAGCTGTGGGTCTAGATATGGTCAATCCAGGTGGCATCACAGCCCCTGAACGAATGTAGTAAGAATTTCTCTCTCTTTAACTGTCTTTGTTTCACAGGTTTTTAAAAGTGATTGATTTTTATAAAGGGGTTTAGCTGCTTTTCACTGCTGTTTATGCCGCTTTACACCCACTTGACTTACTTACAGAGAGATATCAATACATATGTTTTAAGATTCTTACTAGTCAGATATATTCTTGGGCGGTGAATAGGGGGTGTTGAGTCCAGTTCACTGAGCAAGGAGTAGGTCGTGTCTATTACATATTGGGTTTATGGAACGGTCTCTGAGCTAATTTGAAACCCTTCTTTTATGCATCACCCCACCTCACCTTTCCCGTTAAGCAGCCATAGTGTGTTTTCTAAACGTGACTCTGTTCTGTTTTGTAATTCAGTTCAAGGGTAGCGGTTTTTACTTTTCCTCTATAAGTGATATCATATGATAAGTCTCTTTTTCTGTGTGACTTATTTCACTTAGAATCGTCGTACCTAAATCCACTCATCATGCTGCTACTAGCCTTATGAAGTTGATTTCATGGCTGAGTGATATTCCGTTGTACATAAGGACCACAACTTCTTTATCCATTTTTCTCTTTCCTGGGATATTTAAGGTATAACGAAGTGGAGGTTCTTGTCAACAGAGCAGCCCTAAACTTTCGGGTGCCTGTGTCTTGTTGATTTTTATTTTTCCCATTTTATACGCCCATGAGTTGAAGTGCCCTACGCTCTCTAGCTGTGTTTTTTTAGATGTTTTAGGAAACACCATACACTTCTCCAGAGTGGCCGTTGGCAAATTACATCCCGCCCATCAGCCTTACAAGACTCTCTTTTCTCCTTGGCCTTTCCTGCATTTCTGGGTTTTACACTCTTTTAGAATGGCCCTTTTGACCGCTGGGAAATGAGACTTCTTTGTAGTGCTCATTTGCATTTCTGGCTTGCTTGATTGGCGAAAAAAGGCATATGCGTTTTTTCCTGAATATATTCAGGAAAAAAGGTATACTCCCTCTTTGGCCAAGGGCCTCATTTTCGTTGTTTTACCGCTTTTCATGTGCTTTAAAGGCGATTCGAATCTACCTCCTGAAATTTGTTTCCTGCAATTCTGCCTTGCTTTCAGATCCTCTTCGTTGCCTTCCCTCAATATATTTTTGGATGAGAGTGATCATTTATAACTCTGCATGTTTGTGAATTGCAGTGCCCCTAAGCTCCATTTTTCAACTCGCTTTTTTGTGAGCTGGCTGCAAAACCACAGGATTGCTTTTGGCCTTATACTGGTTCCGTGGCGCAGGCTGAGCCTGTGGTTAATTCTTCTTCTTGATGGGAAATTAGAGTGACCTGTGCCTGTCTGAACATCTAGGGCTTTTCTCTCATTGTTTCTCCTCATTCCCCTTCATCCTCTGGACAAATTTCAAACTCTGTGCAACAGGATGTTGAAGGTGCTGACATCCTCAAGTGTTTAGAATGTTAGGAAAGAGGCTGGAGGGGTGAACCCGACAACCAGGGGATTAGGAGATGAGGTGCCTTTTCCAAAATCTTCCTGATCCAACCGTGTACCATCTTCTGGGTGTCACAGGCATGTTTTAGCTGTAGGAAAGGTCCCATGTATGTAAAGAGAACTCCAGGGATTTTTTCAAATCAGTGTCTCCCCGAACCCCAATCTGGGGAATTTTTAAGCTACTGGTACATGTATGTTCATTAAGGGACTGGGCTGTAGGCAGAGTCCGAACTTTAGAGGATTGAAGTCTTCATGGTCCGAAATGCTCACCATCGGCCTCCTTTAGTTTCCATTTTATCTGTAGTTGATAGATGATGTCGATATTGATATCTATTGTTTTTCAGATTATTTCCCCTTAGGGGTTATTACAAAATATTGAGTATAGTTCCCTGTGCTATACAGCAGTTCCTTGTTGATGATATATTTTATACATAGCAGTGTGTATATGTTAATCCGAAACTGTTAATTTATCCCTCCTCCCACCTTTCCCCTTTGGTAATAAAAAAATACAAGATTTAATACTTCTCAGAAATCTAGGAGCTGAAAGAGAGGTATCATTTTCAATGGAAAATCATTCAAAACAAGATTGAAACTTCAGCCAAGATTAGTAGATCCACATCCTTGTAAAGAAATCACTGCATTTCTCTAATGTTGACCTGACAAATACGACAAACCCCTCCACTGAACTTGCTTATAATAAAGTGATGGAAATATCAAATGGAAGTGTTAGAAATACCTTATTTTACACGAGCCTTATACACTGCTCTATGTTAACTACAGTTTGGCTCACACATCTGTTCATTGAAGTTACAATATTTGGCTCACACATCTGTTCATTGAAGTTACAATATTTGGCTCACACATCTGTTCATTGAAGTTACAATGTTCTCAAATTCTGTTACTGATCCTGCAGAGTCGACCCCAACAAGGGTCCCCCTCCCCAGTGTCATTGGAGCCAACAGATCGAGACTGAGTTTGGTTCAGAAGCAAAGGAAAACTTTATATTTTGATCAGAGAATGGAGAGGTGAGAGCGTGCGCTCCCCCGCGGACTGTGGGCCGGGCTGCTCTGTAGGGATCCCGTCAGCGTCAGCGGGAGGGACGGGGCGGAGCTCTCGAGGGCTGAGTTGGCTGGAGCTCAGGCTCTATGTGGCGGAGTCTGCACAGGGCCCCGAGAGCTGAGGTGTCGGCCCGGCCATTTTGCACTAGGAAATCGGGTCTGAAGTGCCAGGTGTGGGACCTCTGCCTGTGGAAACCTAGGAACAAGTGAAATTAGAAAAAGCACAAAGGAAAAAAGGTTAGACTTTATTTTATTGCCCAGATTCTATTTTTATCTCCCAGGAATTTTTAATGGGCTTTGCCGGTGACAAACCCCTCCTCTGCCTCTTGTCCCATTCCACATTCTTGGGGCGCTGAGGGTGCAGACACCTCTTCTGTAAATGCTTCGTGCTGAGTTGGGTGTCCTCATACCCGGGGGGGAGGGGCAGGACTTCTCCCCAGCAGCCTCCAGGTGAGGTTGATTGTCCCCAGGCCTCCTCCCTCACTGCTCGTCTGCCTGAGCACCAGCGTTGGAAGTTTTATAGATTCTAATGACCTTTAAGGGTCCAGGAAAGAGATGCGCAGGGACGCTGGGGGGGCCGGTTTTACCCTGCTCCACATTGCTTCGGCCCCCTTAGGCTGACGGTTTCTGCCAGCCTAGATGCTCTGACCAGTAGTCTGCGCTTTCTTCAGTTAGGCCACTGAATTAACGTACAAAGAGCACCAGGTGTCAGAGCCCTGCCTGCTCAACTCCCAGACAGTCCAGGGCCGGTGGTGATCCAGGACCATGACGGCCACTCAGTCACCGCCCTTTTGAAGTAACCAGGAGTACATCTGGTCTCATTGGTCGCCGTCACCATGGTGTCTGTAGGCTTTTCTATGGTGGCAGCGTTATTTACGGGTCCCCTGCCAGGTTTATGAGCTCCGCTCTGGGTGCAGTAAGTCCTGCAAGCAATAGTCTGTTCTTTTGGGGCACACTCTTGTGGTTTTCTGAGAGAAGCTCCAGGTCAAGTGATGGTCACACGAGTCGTCATGGGGGCCTGTTGCCTCAGGTTGTCTCTCTGGAGGTTGGAGTTGGAGGGCCTCCTCACTCGAGGTCATTGTGCCCACGGAGCGATCCCTGCAACTTCAGGGCATGGTGGGTGGTTAGGATCACCAAGTGGCGTCCTTTACCCTTAGGAGGGAGCTGGCCTTGCGGGCTGCTCATTTCCAGGTTTTTAGATACCCCCAGTATCCTGGTCGGATGGGGTGGCTGGCCAATGCCTGGAGGGCATTCTTGCGTTGTTCCATTTCAAGTGGTCCCAGTTTTGGCACTAAAACTCCAAGGGCGATTCGCCTTCGACCAGGAATGTAAAGGTCAAAGGGTTTAGCTAAATTAAGGAGGTCCAGGGCAAGGGTCTGAATTGACTGCTCTTTCCATTCTTGAAAGGCCGCTTCTGGATTCTATTCAAAAGGATCATCATCTTTTCCTTTCAGTGTTTCATATAGAGGCCCAGGTATTAGACTGTAGTTAGGGATTCAGATGCAGCAAACCCTGGTCTCCCCAGGAACCCCTAAGCTGTCTTCTAGTTTTAGGAAGGGTGAGGCTGCAAATGGCTTCTTCCCTTTCCTGGGATGGGCTTCTCCGATCTTCTGTGAGAATGAAGCCCAGGCAGGTCACCTTAGTCTGTGATATTTGAGCCTTTTTCTTGGACACCTTCTATCTTTTATTGGCTAGGTAGTCCAGAGGCCTCCTTAGTAGGGCTGGCGATCAGAATGTCGTCTGCATATTTTTTTTAATTTATTTATTTATTATTTATGGCTGTGTTGGGTCTTCGTTTCTGTGCGAGGGCTTTCTCTAGTTGCGGCAAGCTGGGGCCACTCTTCATCACGGTGCGCGGGCCTCTCACTATCGCAGCCTCTCTTATTGTGGAGCACAGGCTCCAGACGCGCAGGCTCAGTAATTGTGGCTCACGGGCCTAGGTGCTCCGCGGCATATGGGATCTTCTCAGACCAGGGCTCGAACCTGTGTCCCCTGCATTGGCAGGCAGATTCTCAACCACTGCGCCACCAGGGAAGCCCAGAATGTCGTCTGCATATTGAAGGAGGGTTCACTTCTCCAGAGGTAGATCTTTTAGGGTTTTAGCTAACGTTTCCCCAAAGATGGTGTGGGAATTTTTGAACCCCTGGGGCAGGACGACCAAGCAGTATTGTTTTTGTTGTATGTTGAGTCCTGCCACTCACAGCCAAAATTTCTTGTGACTCTGGGACTAATGGAATACAGAAGAAGGCATCATTGAAGTCTAATACAGAATACCATGTCCTGGTGGATGGTAGAATGACCAGCAGGGTGTAGGAATTAGGAACTACTGGATGTATATCCTCTGTAGCTTCACTGACTGTCCTGGCGTCCTTTACCAGATCCCCAGCAGCCCACGGGGCTCTCATGGTCAGGCCCCTCCCAGGATATGGAGCTCACCTGTGCAGGTAGCCAGCAGCCCACGGGGCTCTCATTGTCAGGCCCCTCCCAGGATATGGAGCTCACCTGTGCAGGTACCCAGCAGCCCACGGGGCTCTCATTGTCAGGCCCCTCCCAGGATATGGAGCTCACCTGGGCAGGTACCCAGCAGCCCACGGGGCTCTCGTGGTCAGGCCCCTCCCAGGATATGGAGCTCACCTGGGCAGGTACCCAGCAGCTCACGGGGCTCTCGTGGGCAGGCCCCTCCCTGGATATGGAGCTCCCTTGGACAGGTACCCAGCAGCTCACGGGGCTCTCGTGGGCAGGCCCCTCCCTGGATATGGAGCTCCCTTGAACAGGTACCCCGACAGAGCTGGGCACACAGGAACCGTGCACATAGCCCTCATTGCAGAGCACCCCCAGCACACCTGTCGCTCAGAGCTGACACAGAGCACCTCAGAGCAGGGCTTGAACTAACAAACAGCAGCGCCGACATGTCTGTGACCCTAGGCTTCACTCTGTGCGGCCTCCCTCCACCTGGTCTTCCAGGGGCTTCCACTGCAGCCGGGGCACCAGGCCTCTGTCTCCACCCACCAACCCTCCTCTCCCTGACTCCTGGGTTCCTCTCATTAGGAGAGGGTCTTCTTGAAGTTGTCTTCCACTCATGGACCAGATAAAATGATTAGAAAACAAGCCAGGGCTGCCGCCCCTTGTCTATCCTGACTCTCGGGACCCTACACCTGTTCCTTGGATCTGGCCGGTGCAGCAAGGCCCATTATCTGCAACTCTGATCCCCTGAGGGGCAAGGATTGGCTGACCTGGGCAGCCTGACCTGGCCGGCCAGCCCTTCCCAGGTGTGCCTCGGTTGAGGTCAATATAAACACCCCTCCAGGCAGCAAAAGCCTCTGCAGCTGTGCCTGACGCCATATTCTCTGCCCCGTCAGCAGTCTCGGGGTTGTGCTGGTGGGAGGGAGTAGGGCCCAGGGCTCTATGAGTGGCCCCGTGTGAGTGGGGCTCTGCTGGACTTTCTGCAGGAGTTGCCGGGCTGCCACCTGCTAAAGAAGACGATGTGTCACCCATACCTGCTGCTGGAATTTCTCCCCGGGCAGAGGTGAGGAAGGAAAAAAGCAGTGGGGACCGGGACAGGAGGGGTACCTCAGGCAGGGAAATGGAAAGCTTCCAGAAGAGCGCCCGGGGCCAGGACCGTCCTGGCTGGCCTGCAGGCACCAAGTCGGCCTGCGTGCTGTCGCTGGTGTGACTCCAAGCCCTTTCCTCTAGGCTTTAAAGTCTTTGTACACATTCGGGTGTTTTACCTGGGAAGGGTGGGAAAAGTTCAGCAGCAGCTGGCCTGAGGCTCAGCTCACGTTTACTCAGAGACGCCTCCTCACGGTCCCTCAGCTTTGCAATGAGGACGCTCCTTGCGGGGGAGCTGCTGGCTGCATGGGAGACGATTCCCCACCTCTGACCAACTTCAGAATTGTTTACCACTGGAGCAAGTGCCCTGATAGGGTTTTCCTCTGTATGACCAGTGGGTTCTGTTTTTTTTTTTTCTTTTTTGGTTCAAGGTAGGTTTTATTCCTCTTTTTGTATTTATAGATATAAGCATGGAAATAATTCATTCATATAAATACGTCTATGGGAAGGACAGAACTTTTTTTTCTGTTTTCTGTTTTTAAATATTATTTTTTAATTTTTAAATTTTATTTTATTCATTTTTTTATACAGCAGGTTCTTATTGGTTATCTATTTTATACATATAAGTGTATATATGTCAATCCCAGGCTCACAATTCATCCCACCACCACCACCCTGCCACTTTCCCCCCTTGGTGACCATACATTTGTTCTCTACATCTGTGTCTCTATTTCTGCCTTGCAAACCGGTTCATCTGTACCATTTTTCTAGGTTCCACATGTATGTGTTAATATACGATATTTGTTTTTCTTTTTCTGACTTACTTCACTCTGTATGACAGTCTCTAGATCTATCCACGCCTCTACAAATGACCCAATTTCATTCCTTTTTATGGCTGAGTAATATTCCATTTTATATATGTACCACATATTTTCTATTTGTCTATCTATGGGCATTTAGGTTGCTTCCATGACCTGGCTATTGTAAATAGTGCTGCAATGAACATTGTGGTGAATGTGACTTTTTGAATTATGGTTTTCTCTGGGTATATGCCCAGTAGTGGGATTGCTGGGTCATATGGTAATTCTATTTTTAGTTTTTTAAGGAACCTCCATACTGTTCTCCATAGTGACTGTATCAATTTACATTCCCACAAATAGTGTAAGGGGGTTCCCTTTTCTCCACACCCTCTCCAGCATTTGTTGTTTGTAGATTTTCTGATGATGCCCATTCTAACTTGTGTGAGGTGATACCTCATTGTAGTTTTGGTTTATATTTCTCTAATAATTAGTGATGTTGAGCAGCTTTTCATGTGCTTCTTGGCCATCTGTATGTCTTCTCGGGACAAATGTCTGTTTACGTCATCTGCCCATTTTTGGATTGGGTTGTTTGTTTTTTTACTGTTGAGCTGCATGTGCTGTTTATATATATTGGAGATGAATCCTTTGTCCATTGATTCGTTTGCAAATATTTTCTCCCATTCTGAGGTTGTCTTTTCGTCTTGTTTGTAGTTTCCTTTGCTTTGCAAAAGCTTTTAGGTTTCATTTGCTCCCATTTGTTTATTTTTGTTTTTTATTCCATTACTCTAGTAGGTGGATCAAAAAAGATCTTGTTGTGATTTTTGTCAAAGAGTGTTCTTCCTATGTTTTCCTCTAAGAGTTTTATAGTGTCCAGTCTTACATTTCGGTCTCTAATCCATTTTGAGTTTATTTTTTGTGTATGGTGTTAGGGAGTGTTCTAATTTCATTCTTTTACATGTAGCTGTCCATTTTTCCCAGCACCACTTATTGAAGAGACTGTCTTTTCTCCATTGTATATCCTTGCCTCCTTTGTCATAGATTAGTGGACCATAGGTGTGTAGGTTTATCTCTGGGCTTTCTTTTTTTTTCCTTTTACATGTTTATTGGAGTATAATTGCTTTACAATTGTGTGTTAGTTTCTGCTGTATAAAAAAGTGAATCAGCTATACGTATACATATAACACCATATCCACTCCCTCTTGCACTTCCCTCTCACTCCCTTATCCCACCCCTTTAGGTGGTCACAAAGCACTGAGCTGATCTCCCTGTGCTATGTGGCTGCTTCCCAGTAGCTATCAATTTTACATTTGGTAGTGTATATATGTCCATACCACTCTCTCACTTTGTCCCAGCTTACACTTCCTCCTCCCCGTGTCCTCAAGTCCTTTCTCTACGTCTGTGTCCTTAATCCTTTCCTGCCCCTAGGTTCTTCATAACCTTTTTTTCTTTTAGATTCCATATATATGTGTTAGCATACGGTATTTGTTTTTCTCTTTCTGACTTACTTCACTCTGTAGGACAGACTCTAGATCCATCCACCTCACTACAAATAACTCAGTTTCGTTTCTTTTTATGGCTGAATAATGTTCCATTGTATATATGTGCCACATCTTCTTTATCCAGTTATCTGTTGATGGACACTTAGGTTGCTTCCATGTCCTGGCTATTGTAAATAGAGCTACAATGAACACTGTGGTACATGACTCTTTTTGAATTATGGTTTTCTCAGGGTAAATGTCCAGTAGTGGGATTGCTGGGTTGTACGGTTGTTCTATTTTTAGTTTTTAAGGAACCCCCATACCGTTCTCCCTAGTGGCTATATCAATTTACATTCCCACCAACAGTGCAAGAGGGTTCCCTTTTCTCCAATAAATGCCTCTCCAGCATTTATTGTTGGTAGAATTTTTGATGATGGCCATTCTGACTGGTGTGAGGTGATACCTCATTGTAGTTTTGATTTGCATTTCTCTAATAATTAGTGATGTTCAACATCCTTTCATGTGTTTGTTGGCAACCTGTATATCTTCTTTGGAGAAATGTCTATTTAGGTCTTCTGCCCATTTTTGGATTGGGTTGTTTGGTTTTGTGATATTGAGCTACAGGAGCTGCTTTTTGGAGGTTAATCCTTTGCCATTTGCTTCATTTGAAAATATTTTCTCCCATTCTGATGGTTGTCTTTTCATCTTGCTTATGTTTTCCTTTGCTGTGCAAAAGATTTTAAATTTCATTAAGTCCCATTTTTTTATTTTTGTTTTTATTTCCATTTCTCTAGGAGGTGGGTCAAAAAGGATCTTGCTGTGATTTATGTCATAGACTGTTCTGCTTATGTTTTCCTCTAAGAGTTTTATAGTGGCTGGTCTTACATTTAGGTCTCTAATCCATTTTGAGTTTATTTTTGTGTATGGTGTTAGGGAGTGTTCTAATTTCATTCTTTTACATGTAGCTGTCCAGTTTTCCCAGCACCACTTACTGAAGACACTGTCTTTTCTCCATTGTATACCCTTGCCTCCTTTGTCATAGATTAGTGGACCGTAGGTACGTGGGTTTATCTCTGTGCTTTCTATCCTGTTCTATTGATCTATATTTCTGTTTTTGTGCCACTACCATATTATCTTGATTACTGTAGCTTTGCAATATAGTCTGAAGTGTGGAAGTTTGATTCCTCCAGCTCTTTTTTTTCCCCTCAAGACTGCTTTGGCTATCCGGGGTCTTTTGTGTCTCCCTACAAATTTTAAGATTTTTTTTTCTAGTTCTGTAGAAAATGCCAAAGGTATTTTGATAGGGATTGCATTGAATCTGTAGATTGCTTTGGGTAGTATAGTCATTTTCACAATATTGATTCTTCTAATCCAAGAACATGGTATATGTCTCCATCTGTTTATATCATCTTTGATTTCTTTCATCAGTGTCATAGTTTTCTGAGTACAGGTCTTTTACTTCCTTAGGTAGGTTTATTCCTAGGTATTTTATTTTTGTTGCAGTGGTAATGGGATTGTTTCCTTAATTTCTCTTTCTGTTCTTTCATTGTTAGTGTATAGGAATGCAAGCAATTTCTGTGCATTAATTTTGTATCCTGCAACTTTACCAAATTCATTGATTAGCTCCAGTGGTTTTCTGGTGGCATCTTTAGGATTCTCTATCTATGATATGATGTCATTTGCAAACAGTGACAATTTTACTTCTTCTTTTCCTTTTTGTATTTCTTTTATTTCTTTTTCTTCTCTGATTGCCATGGCTAGGACTTCCAAAACTATGTTGAATAGTAGTGGTGAGAGTGGACATCCTCGTCTTGTTCCTGACCTTAGAGGAAACGTTTTCAGTTTTTCACCGTTGAGAATGATGTTTGCTGTGGGTTTGTCATATATGGCCTTTATTATGTTGAGGTAGTTTCCCTCTATGCCCACACTCTGCAGAGTTTTTATCGTAAATGGGTGTTGAATTTTCTCAAAATCTTTTCCTGCATCTATTGAGATGATCATATGGTTTTATTCTACAATTTGTTAATATGGTGTATCACATTGATTTGTGTGTATTGAAGAATCCTTGCATCCCTGGGATAAACCCCACTTGATCATGGTGTTTGATCCTTTCAATGTGTTGTTCGATTCTGTTTGCTAGTATTTTGTTGAGGATTTTTACATCTATATTCATCAGTGATATTGGTCTATAATTTTCTTTCCTTGTAGTATCTTTGTCTGGTTTTGGTATCAGGGTGACAGTGGTCTCATAGAATGAGTTTGGGAGTGTTCCTTCCCCTGCAATTGTTTTGAAGAATTTGAGAAGGTTGGGTGTTAGCTCTTCTCTAAATGTTTGACAGAATTCACCTGTGATGCCATCTGGTTCTGGACTTTTGTTTGTTGGAAGATTTTTAATCACAGTTTCAATTTCATTGCTTGTGATAGGTTTGTTCATATTTTCTATTTCTTCCTGGTTCAGTCTTGGAAGGTTATCCCTTTCTAAGAATTTGTCCATTTCTTCCAGGTTGTCCATTTTATTGGCATAGAGTTGCTTGTAGTAGTCTCTTAGGATGCTTTGTATTCCTGTGGTGTCTGTTGTAACTTCTCCTTTTTCACTTCTAATTTTGTTGATTTGATTCCTCTCCCTCTTTTTCTTGAGTCTGGCTAAAGGTTTATCATTTTTGTTTCTCTTCTCAAAGAACCGGCTTTTAGTTTTATTGATCTTTGCTTTCGTTTTCTTTGCTTCTATTTCATTTATTTCTGCTTTGATCTTTATGATTTCTTTCATTCTACTAACTTTGGGTTTTGTTCTTCTTTCTCTAGTTCCTCTAGGTGTAAGGTTAGATTGTTTAGTTGAGATTTTTCTTGTTTCCTGAGGTAGGCTTGTATTGCTATAAACTTCCCTCTTAGAACTGCTTTTGCTGCATCCCATAGGTTTTGGATCATCGTGTGTTTCTTGTCATTTGTCTCTAGGTAGTTTTTGATTTCCTCTTTTATTTCTTCGGTGATCTCTTGGTTATTTAGTAACGTATTGTTTAGCCTCCATGTGTTTGTGTTTTTTACGGTTTTGTCCCTGTTATTGATTTCTAATCTCATAGCATTGTGGTTGGAACAGCTGCTTGATATGATTTCAGTTTTCTTAAATTTACTGAGGCTTTATTTGTGACCCAAGATGTGATCTATCCTGGAGAATGTTCCGTGTGCAGTTGAGAAGAACGTGTAATCTGCTGTTTTTGGATGGAATGTCCTATAAATATCAATTAACTATATCTGGTCTATTGTGTCATTTAAAGCTTGTGTTTCCTTATTAATTTTCTGTCTGGATGATCTCCACTGGTGTAAGTGAGCTGTTAAAGTCCCCTGCTATTATGGTGTTACTGTTGATTTCCTCTTTTATAGCTGTTAGCAGTTGCCTTATGTATTGAGGTGCTCCTATGTTGGGCACATATATATCTATAATTGTTATATCTTCTTCTTGGATTGATCCCTTGACCATTATGTAGTGTCTTTCCTTGTCTCTTGTAACATTCTTTATTTTAAAGTCTATTTTATCTGATATGAGTATTGCTACTCCAGCTTTCTTTTGATTTTCATTTGCATAGAATATATTTTTCCATCGCCTCACTTTCAGTCTGTATGTGTCCCTAGGTCTGAAATGGGTCTCTTGTAGACAGCATATATACGGGTCTTGTTTTTGTATCCATTCAGGGAGCCTGTGTCTTTTGGTTGGAACATTTAGTCCATTCACGTTTAAGGTAATTATTGATATGTATGTTCCTATTACTATTTTCTTAATTGTTATGGGTTTGTCTTGGTGGGTCCTTTTCTTCTCTTGTGTTTCCCACTTAGAGAAGTTCCTTTAGCATTTGGTGTAGAGCTGGTTTCATGGTGCTGAATTCTCTTAGCTTTTGCTTGTCTGTAGGGCTTATGATTTCTCTGTCAAATCTGAATGAGATCCTTGCTGGGTGGAGTACTCTTGGTTGTAGGTTCTTCCCTTTCATCACTTTAAATTTATGCCACTCCCTTCTGGCTTGTAGATTTTCTGCTGAGAAATCAGATGTTATCCTTATGGGAGTTCCCTTGTATGTTATTTGTCATTTTTCCCTTGTTGCTTTCAATAATTTTTCTTTGTCTTCAATTTTTGTCAATTTGGTTACTATGTGTCTTGGCATTTTTCTCCTTTGATTTATCCTGACTGGGACTCTCTGCACTTCCTGGACTTGGGTGGCTATTTCTTTTCCCATGCTAGGGAAGTTTTCGATTATAATCTCTTCAAATGTATTCTCGGGTCCTTTCTCTCTCTCTTCTCCTTCTGGGACCCCTTTGATGTGAATGTTGTTGCGTTAAATGTTGTCCCAGAGGACTCTTAGGGTGTCTTCATTTATGTTCATTCTTTTTCTTTATTCTGTTCCATGGCAGTGATTTCCACCTTTCTGTCTTCCAGGCCACTTATCCGTTCTTCTGCCACAGTTATTCTGCTACTGATTCCTTCTGGTGTATTTTTCATTTCAGTTATTATATTGTTCACCTCTGTTTGTTTGTTCTTTAATTCTTCTAGGTGTTTGCTCCTTAATTCTTCTAGGTCTTTGTTAAGCATTTCTTGCATCTTCTCGATCTTTGCCTCCATTCTTTTGCCAAGGTCTTGGATCATGTTCACTATCATTATTCTGAATTCTTTTTCTGGAAGGTTCCCTATCTCCACCTCATTTCGTTTTTTTTCCTAGGGTTTTATCTTGTTCCTTAATCTGGTATAAAGTCCTCTGCCTTTTCATTTTGTCTATCTTTCTGTGAATGTGGTTTTCCTTCCACAGGCTGCAGAATTATAGTTCTTCTTGCTTCTGCTGTCTGCTCTCCAGTGGATGAGTCTATCTTAGAGGCTTGTGCAAGCTTCCTGATGGGAGGGACTGGTGGTGGGTAGAGCTGGGTGTTGCTTTGGTGGGCAAAGCTTTAATCTGCTTGTCTGCAGATTAAATAAAACTTTAATAAAAAGTTTAATCCACTTATCTGCTGATGCATGGGGCTGGGTTCCCTCCCTGTTGGTAGTTTCGCCTGAGGTGACCCAGCACTGGAGCCTACCTTGCTCTTGGTGGGGTTAATGGCGGACTCTGGGAGGGCTCACACCAAGGAGTATTTCCCAGAACTTCTGCTGCCAGTGTCGTTGTCCTCATGGTGAGCCACAGCCACAGCTACCACCTGCCTCTGCAGGAGACCCTCTAAAACTATCAGGTAGTTCTGGTCATTCTCCTACGAGTTCACTGCTCCTTCCCCTGGGTTCTGATGTGCTCACTACTTTGTGTGTGCCCTCCAAGAGTGGAGTATCTGAGTGGAGTTGAGACTCTGAGACTCTGCGTGGAGTCGCACAGACTCTGGGTCCTGTGAAGCTTCGATGCTTTGTGGTTCTAGAAATCCTATAGGAGATGGTCCACAGCAGGTGAAGCTATTGCTGTCAGTTGAGGTGGTGAAGCCAAAGATCTGCAGTTCCGACTAGAGGTGCCGATGTACATACAGGACAAAATCATCTCGTGTGAATGTAGTTCAGGCATGTTTAAGATGAATGGAGCCATGTTAATGCCTACCATATTCTATCTTGAGCCTCTCCTCAGGGACCCCCTCCTCAGTTCCTGAGGCTCCTGTAAGTCATATACAGGGGACTGGAGAGTGGGCTCTGTCCAATCTGAACCCTGAGTTACCCTGTGTGTATCTTAGGATACTTTGTATTTCTGTGGGGTCTGTTGTAACATCAACTCTTTCATTTCAGATTTATTTGGGCCCTCTCTTTTTAAAAAAACATACTACTGTTGTCTTTTATTCTTTACAGAAGTTTAATAAGTGTTTGATCTACCTTGACTTACTCTATGTATACTTTTTGCAGTGAGATTTTTACTTTTCTTTGTTTTCTTGTTACTATCAATAATTAGTGAGACTTCTTTTATGCTACCTTCAAAATTGATTATAAAGCTGCTTTATTAGTGATGACAGAGCCTTAATGGAAGTCATGTTCTGGTTGTAAATTAGAATGCAATGTGCCAGCAAAAAGCCCCTTAAGTTTATTTCTCATTACTTCTTGGTCTTTTTTTAATTTAATTTTTATTTTTTATCAGAGCAAATTTGATTAAAATGTTTTGTTTCTTCTAGGTGTGCAAGATGTGGTTCTTTTAAACATATACATATATCTATTCTTCTTTGGATCATTTTCCCATGTAGGTTATGATACAATGTTGAGTAATCTTCTTTTGGTATTACGTAGGTCTTTGGTGATTACACATTTCACATTTGTTTCTATATCTATGTTAACCCCAATATCCTAAGGTATCCAATCCTCACACCTTTCCATTTGGTGAACCATAAGTTAGTTTAGTGAATCTGTGATTGCATTTCTCTGTGGAAATATCTTCATTGGTATCAATTTTTAGCTAAGATCTATAAGTGATATTATAGGATATGTGTCTTTTACTTTCTGACTTAGTACAATTTGCCTGATTACCTCAAGAATCATACATGGTGCTGCAAATAGCATTGTTTTATTTTTTTCCCTGGCTAATATTCCATCTGTACGTGTACCAGTTCTTCTTTGGCCACGCACCTCTTGATGGACCTTTTGGTTGTCTCCATGTCTTGGCTATTGTAATACTGCTGCAATACACATTTGCTTGCCTGTGTCTTTCCAGTTCTATCTTCTTATGTTATAGTCCAAGGAGTGGGCTTGCTGTATCATATGGTAACTCAGTGTGTACGTTTTAAAGGCACCACCATTCAGTTCTCATTAGTGGCTCTTTCCAGGTTACGTCCAACTTAAAGTTGAGGGTATGCATTTCTCCAAAACACCTTCAGTATTTATTGTTTGTAGTTTTCTTGCTGAGGGTTATTCTGACAGGTATGAGCTGATACCCCTTTGTGGTTGAATTTGCATGTATCCCATAATCTGTTGAAATTGAGCTTTAAAGCATATCCTTTTTATTTATCAAACAGTGATTACAGCTTAGTTCTTCAAGGTGTTTTCTTAAAGTATGTGTCACATTTTGAAAATTTTTGGCCATTACCTCCCTCGAGACATTTTGAGGGCAGTTTTCATTTACAGCCCTGCATTATTTGTTCATATGAAGTGACCATTAGCACAGGCTTTAAAGCTGCTTTTGCAGGTAACGGCCTGAGGGCGGCAGCCTTTCTACGTTCCCCACTCTGGTAACTAGGGAAACAGACCTTTCGGCCTGTGGTGTTCCTCGGTTATAAATTAGAGTGCAATGTGCCCGGATAAACCCACAAATGCTGATGTCTCCTTAGTTTTGTTTGTTTTTTTTTTAATTTAATTTATATTTAGTATTGGAGTAATATTCCATTGTGTACATGGACCACTTCTTCTTGGTGCATTCCTCGGTTGATGGACATTTTCATTGCTTCCAAGTGTTGACTATGGTAAATATTGCTGGAGTGAAGGATTGCCAGCCTGTGACTTTTTTTTTAATTAATTAATTAATTTATTTATTTATTATTTATGGCTGTGTTGGGTCTTCGTTTCTGTGAGAGGGCCCTCTCCAGTTGCGGCAAGCGGGGGTCACTCTTCATCGCCGTGCGTGGGCCTCTCACCATCGCGGCCTCTCTTGTTGTGGAGCACAGGCTCCAGACACGCAGGCTCAGCAATTGTGGCTCACGGGCACAGTTGCTTCATGGCATATGGGATCTCCCCAGACCAGGGCTCGAACCTGTGTCCCCTGCGTTGGCAGGCAGACTCTCAACCACTGCGCCACCAGGGAAGCCCCTGCCTGTGACTTTTTGATTCTCATTTTCTCAGGTGATAGGTCCAGCAGTGGTTTTGATTGATTGACTGGTAGCTCAATGTTTCCCTTTTCAAAGCACCTACATTGTGTTTTCATTAGTGACTCTTAACATGCCCCCCCTTACAACCGAGGGTACGCATTTCTCCACAATCCCTTCAGCATTTATTTTTTGCAGCATTTTTGCTAATGGCCATTCTGACTGCTGTGAGCTGATAGGTATTTGTAATATGGGTATGCATGTCGTTAAATAGTCTAAAATTCATCATTTTTCCACGCCTTTTTCTTTTCTGTTAAAAGAAAAAAGAAAAAAAATTGTGAGTGCAATATCCGTCTTGAAAGTGTCTTCCTGGAACGTTGCCCTCTTTTGAAATTTTGGTCAATTTTCAACCCCAGGATTGTTTTGAAATGTAGGTGTCATTTACAGGCCTGCAATGAGTGTGAATATTTAGGGACCATTAGCACTAGGTTTAAGCTGTAGACCTCCCTTGTTATATGGTCGGTCTTTTTGTAATATGTATATAATATGTATTTGGATCATATCCATATCATATAGTAACACAAATCTTCATTTATCCATTCCCGCCACCTTTCCCTTTAGATGAGCAAAGTTGGTTTTCTAAGTTTGTGAGTGTATTTCTCTGTGAATTGTGTTCATTTGTGTCAGTTATTAGATAACGCCTATTAGTGATATCATAGGATATAAGTCTTTTGCTTTCCGACTTACCTCATGATTTGTGATTATCTCCAGGCTCATTTGTGGTGCCTCAAAGAGCAGGGTTTCCTTGTTTTCCATGGCGAATACTCCATTGTGTACCTGGACCACTTATTCTATATCCATTCACTTGTTGATGGACATTTTTATCGCTTCACTGCCTTGGCTATTGTGAATAATGCTGCACTGCAGCTTTTGCAACCTGTGTCTTCTTGATACTTGTCTTCTCAGGTGAGAGGTCCAATGGTGCGCCTGCTGGATTGAATGGTACCTAAATTTTTACTTTTAAACGCAGCTCTTTTCTGTTCTCATTACTGGCTGTTAACCACTTTGCATCTCACCAGCAGCTAGAGGATACACAATTCTCTACAACCGCATCAGCATTTATGCTTTGTAGACTTTTTGCTGATGGTCAGTCGACTGGTGTGATTGGAAACCCTTTTGTTGATTAGATTGCATGAGTCTAATAATTCCTGAGGTTGAGCCTTAATCCATTCTCCTTTTATTTAAAGACAGTGAGTAATACTTACCTCTTTATAGTATTTTATTGAAAAATTTGCCTGTATTAAATTTTTTTTTCCGTTCCCTACCTCAGCACAATTTTTGACGGCAGGTGTCCTTTACAGCCCTGAGTCCTTGTGAATTTTAAGTGACCATTAGCTGTGGGTTTAAAGCCGCTCTTGTGGGAAACGGCCACAAGGCGGCAGCATTTCTCCTTTACCAAATCTGGTTACTATGGCAACAGAGCCTTACTGGAAGTGATGGTCTAGGTTGCAAATTAGAATGGAATGTGCCAGGAAAAAGCCCCTTAAGTTTATGTCTCATTACTTCTTGTTCATATTTTTAAGTTAATTTTTATTTTTTGTCACAACAAACTTGATTACAATGTTTTGTTTGTTCTAGGTGTGCAAGATGTGGTTCTTTCACACATATGCATATACATATATCTATTCTTCTTCGGATCCTTTTCCCATGTAGGTTATGACACAATGTAGAGTAGTCTTCTCTTGGTATTCTGTAGGTCTTTGGTGATTATATATTTCACATGTGTTTGTATGTCTCTGTTAACCTCAATATGGTAATGTATCCAATCCTCACACCTTTCCATCTGGTGAACCATAAGTTTCTTTAATGTATCTGTGATTGCCTTTCTCTGTGGAAATATCTTCGTTTCTATCAATTTTTAGGTAACACCTATATCTGATATGATAGGATATGTGTCTTTCACTTTCTCACTTACTACAAGTTGTGTGATTACCTCTAGACTCATCTATGGTGCTGCAAATGGCATTGCTTCATTTTGTCACTAGCTCATATTCCATCTGTACATGTAGCAGTTCTTCTTTGTCCACCCATTTGTCAGTGGACTTTTTGGTTACTTCCATATATTGGCTATTGTAATAGTATGCATTGCAGATTTGCCTGCCTGTGTCCTTCCAATTCTGTCTTTGTCGGTTATAGTCCAGGAATAGGTCTGCTAGGTCATATGGTAGCTCAGTGTTTACCTTTTAAAGGTACCTCCATTCTGTTTTCATTAGTGGCTCTTTCCAGGTTACGTCCCACTTAAAGTTGAGGGTATACATTTCTCCACAGCACCTTCAGCATTTATTATTTGTAGTTTTTGCTGATGGTTATTCTGACGGGTGTGAGCTGACACCTCTTTACGGTTGAATTTGCATGTGTCTCATATTCCGTTGCAATTGAGCTTTAAGGCAAGTCATTTTTATTTTTCAAGCTGTAATTACAGCTTAGTTCTTCAAAGTGGTTTCTTAAACTATGTGTCAAATTTTGAAATGTTTTGGCCATTACCTCCCTCAAGACATTTTGAGGGCAGGTTTCATTTTCAGCCCTACAGTACTTGTTCATATGAAGTGACCATTAGCACAGGCTTTAAACTGCTTTTGCAGGTAACGGCCACAGGGCTGCTACCTTTCTACATTCCCCACGCTGATACTAGGGAAACAGACTTTACGGCCAGTGGTGTTCCTCGGTTGTAAATTAGAGTAGAATGTGCCCAGATAAACACAAAAAAGCTGATGATTCCTTACTTTTGTTGGATTTTTAAATTTAATTTATATTTATTATTGGAGTTAATATTCTATTCTGTACATGGACCACTTCTTGGTGCATTCCTCTGTTGATGGACATTTTCATTGCTTCCAAGTGTTGGCTATGGTAAATATTGTTGGAGTGCAGGATTGCCAGGCTGTGACTTTTTGATTCTCATTTTCTCTGGTGATAGGCCCAGCAGTGGGTGTGATTGATGGACTGGTCACTCAGTGTTTACTTTTTCAAAGCACCTCCAATGTGTTTTTATTAGTGGCTTTTACAACGTCCCCCTTAGAACCGAGGGTACGCATTTCTCCACAATCGCTTCAGCATTTATTGTTTGCACCATTTTTGCTGATGGCCATTCTGACTGCTGTGATCTGATAGGTATTTGTAATTTGGGTTTGCATATCTTTCAAAATTCCTAAAATTCATCATTTTTCCACATCTTTTTCTTTTATCAAAAGAATAATCTGTGAGCACAATATACCTCTTGAAATTATCTTCTTCGAAGGTTGCCCTCTTTTGAATTTTTTGTTCGATTTTTGACCCCAGAATTTTTTTGGAGGGCCGGTGTCATTTACAGAACTGCAAGTTGTTGAATATTAATGACAGTTTGCAGTGGGTTTAAAGCTGCTGTTGTGGGAAACGGCCAAAAGGAGGCAGCATTTCGCCATTCCCCAATCTAGGTACTAGGGCAACAGAGCCTTTCTGGAAGTCGTTGTCTTAGGTTGTAAATTAGAATGGAGTTTGCCAGGAGAAATCCCCATAAGTTTATGTCTCATTAGTTCTTATTCGTTTTTTTTTCCAAACACACACACTGTATTTTATTTTTATAAGAGATAAATAGACTGACATCAAGCATTGTACATGGATGATCACAACAAAAGCAACAATGATTGCAATTACCAAACATGAAACACACTCATACTATGTCAAAATATTGACATTCAGTCCAGTAATCCTTCACTGTAGCAGCTGCTTTACTTTGCAGTGAAAATTGATTTGTATATTCTTTGCCTCTGAGTCCTTGTGGGATTTTTTTTTTAATTTAAACAGAAAGTAACAAAAATTATACTTATCATCATCAGTTCACTCAGTCCCATGTAATAAATTTTTTTTTCATCTGGATCTTTTGTTAGCACTTTTATGAGTTCATTAGTTTTATCATTAGAGTTATGAAAATGCTTATTCATTCATTTCAGCAGTACAATAGAGTTACCAGAAACCTGTACTTGTCAGAGTCTTTTCCATGAATTTCATGAAGATGAAACCCTTTTATAGGAACATATTTGCAAAAGCATCAGAGTACACCCAGAACTGTCTGTAAATGACAAAAGACTTAAAAATGACCACGGTTAAAGATTTGATGAAAGTTTATAATAATGCAGTTGACAAGAAAATTAGTTATTTCTGAGATATACATTTTAAAGTAATAACTAGGATTATGAATTATAACATTGTACCAGAACATATAAGATTTTTAGAAATTTCATGTAATGTCTGAAACATTTATATTAACATATTTCCATACAAAAAACCGAATGAAAGTTTAGTATTAGTTGTTTTGTTTGTTTTTTTTATACTGCAGGTTCTTATCAGTCATCAATTTTATACACATCAGTGTATACATGTCAATCCCAATAGCCCAATTCAGCACAACACCATCCCCACCCAACCGCATTCCCCCCCCCCCTTGGTGTCCATGTGTCTGCGCTCTACATCTGTGTCTCAACTTATGCCCTGCAAACTGGCTCATCTGTACCAATTTTCTAGGTTCCACATACCTGCGTTAATATACGGTATTTGTTTTTCTCTTTCTGACTTACTTCACTCTGTATGACAGTCTCTAGATCCATCCACGTCTCAACAAATGACTCAATTTGGTTCCTTTTTGTGGCTGAGTAATATTCCATTCTATATATGTACCACAACTTCTTTATCCATTCGTCTGTTGATGGGCATTTAGGTTGCTTCCGTGACCAGGCTATTGTAAATAGTGCTGTAATAAACATTCGGGTGCAAGTGTACTTTTGAATTATGGTTTTCTCTGGGTGTATACACAGTAGTGGGATTGCTGGGTCATATGGTAGCTCAATGTTCACATTTTTAAGGCACGTACATTCTGTTCTCTTTAGTGCCTCTTTCCAAGTTATATCCCACTTAAAGTTCAGGGTATGCATTCCTCCACAACACCTTCAGCATTTATTGTTTGTAGTTTTCTTGCTGATGGTTATTCTGACAAGGGTGAGCTGCTACCTCTTTCTGGTTGAATTCGAATGGGCCTCATAATCCGTTGAAATTGAGCTTTAAGGCATGTCCTTTTTAATTTTCAAGCTGTGATTACCCCTTATTTCTTCAAAGTGTTCTCTTAAAGTATGTGTCATATTTTGACATGTTTTGGCCATTACCTCCCTCAAGACATTTTGAGGGCAGGTTTCATTTACAGTCCTGCAGTACTTGTTCCTAGGAAAGGACCATTAGCACAGGCCTTAAAGCTGCTTTCGCAGGTAACTGCCAGAGGGTGGCAGCCTTTCTATGTTCCCCACCCTGGTACATATGGAAAAGCCCTTGCAGCATGTGGTGTTTCTCGGTTATAAATTAGAGTGGAGTGTGCCCGGAAAAACCCACACAAGCTGATGTCTCCTTACTTTTGTTGGTTTTTAAAATTTAATTTTTATTTTTTATTGGAGTAATTTTCCACTGTATACGTGGACCACTTCTACTTTGTGTATTCCTTGGTTGATGGACATTTTCATTGTTTCCAAGTGTTGGCTATGGGAAATATTGTTGGAGTGCAGGATTGCCAGCCTGTGACTATTTGATTCTCATTTTATCAGGTGATAGGCCCAGCAGTGGGTGTGATTCATTGACTGGTAGCACCGTGGTTCCCTTTTCAAAGCACCTTCTTTGTGTTTTCATTAGTGGCTCTTACCACGTCCCCCTTAGAATCCAGGGTACGCATTTCTCCACAATTGCTTCAGCATGTACTGTTTGCAGCATTTATGCTAATGGCCCTTGTGGCTGCTGTGAGCTGATAGGTTTTTGTAACTTGGGTTTGCATGTCTTTGAAAATTCGTAAAACTCATCATTTTTCTCTGCCGTTTTAATTTCTGTTAAAAAAAGGAAACAGTTGGGAGTACAGTATAACTCTTGAAATTGTGTTCTTGGAAGGTTGCCCTCTTTTGAAATTTTTGGTCGATTTTCCACCCCAGAATTTTTTAGAAAGCAGGTGTCTTTTACCGAACTGCAAGTTTGGTGAATATTTAGTGACCTTTAGCAATGGGTTTAAAGCTGCTGTTGTGGGAAGTGGCCTCAAGGAGGCAGTACTTCTCCATTCCCAAATCTGAGGACTAGGGCAGCAGAGCCTTTCTGGAAGTCGTGTCCCTAGTTTGTCAATTCCATTGAAATGTGCATGGAGAAAGCCCCATAAGTTTATGTCTCATTATTTCTTCTTGGTTTTAAAATTTTTTTTAATTGGGGTAAAGCTTAGAATATTGTTTGTCCTAGGTGTACACAATGTGGTTCGTTTGTACATTATATATGTCTATTCAAGTACAGATTCTCTTCCCATGTAAAATGATACTGAGGGTGCCGCAGACCTCTCTTGCTATATGTTTGATCTTTTTGAGATATGTATATAATATGTGTTTGTATACATATAGTAACACTAATCTTAATTTATCCATTCCCCCCACCTTTCCTTTTAGATGAGCATAGTTTGTTTTCTAAGTCTGTGAGTGTCTTTCTCTGTGGAAATATGTTCCTTTGTGTCAGTTATTAAATAACGCCTATAAGTGATATCATAGAATATAGGTCTTTTGCTTTCCGACTTACCTCATGTTTCGTGATTATCTCCAGACTCATTTGCGGTGCCTCAGAGAGCAGTGGTTCATTGTTTACCATGGCTATTATTCCATTGTGTACATGGACCACTTCTTCTTTATCCATTTACCTGTTGTTGGACATTTTGATTGCTCCACTGTCTTGGTTCTTGTGAATAACGCTGGACTGCAGCTTTTGCGGCCTGTGTCTTCTCGATTCTTGTCTTCTCAAGTGAGAGGTCCATTGGTGCGCCTGCTGGATTGAATGGTACCTCCATTTTTACTTTTAGAAACGTCTCCTTTCTGTTCTCATTATTGGCTGTTACCCCTTTACGTCTCACCAGCAGGTAGAGGGTACACAGTTCCCTAAAACCCCTTCAGCATTTATTGTTTGTAGACTTTTTGCTCATGGTCAGTCGACTGGTGTAAGTTGAAACGTTTTGTAGATTAGATTGCATGGGTCTAACACTCCCTGAGGTTGAGCTTTTATCCATTTTCCTTTTTTTTAAAAGAGCATGAGTAAAACTTAACTCTTCATACTCACTTCTTGAAACATTTGCCTGTTTTGAATTTTTTTGTCCATTCCCTCCTTCAGCACAATTTTTTAGGGCAGGTGTCCTTTACAGCCCTGAGTCCTTGTGAAAGTTAAGTGACCATTCGCTGTGAGTTTAAAGCTGCTCTTGCAGGAAACGGCCACAAGTTGACAGCATTTCTCATTTACCATATTTGGTAACCTGGGAAACAGAGCCTTAATGGAAGTGGTGTTCTAGGTTGTAAATTAGAATGGAATGTGCCAGGGAAAAGCCCTTTAAGTTTATGTCTCATTACTTCTTGTTCATATTTGTAATTTACTTTTTATTTTTTATCCCAGCAAATATGATTACAATGGTTTGTTTGTTCTAGGTGTGCAAGATGTGGTTCTTTCACACATATACATGCATCTATTCTTCCTCGCATCCTTTTCCCATGTAGGTTATGACACAATGTTGAGTAGTCTTCTCCTGGTCTTCCGTACGTCTTTGGTGGTTATATATTTCACATGGTTTGTATATCTCTGTTAACCCCAATGTGGTAATGTATCCAATCCTCATCCCTTTCTATTTGGTGAACCATAAGTTTTTTAACGAATCTGTGATTGCCTTTCTCTGTGGAAATATATTCATTGGTATCAATTTTTAAATAACTCTTAAATATGATATGATAGGATATGTGTCTTTTGCTTTCTCACTTACTACACGTGGCGTGATTACGTCTAGACTCATCTATGGTGCTGCAAATGGCATTGTTTCATTTTTTTCACTAGCGAATATTCCATCTGTACATGGAGGAGTTCTTCTTTGTCCATCCATCTGTTGGTGGACTTTTTGGTTATTTCCATATCTTGGCTATTGTACTACTGTGCAGTGCAGATTTGCCTGCCTGTGTCTTTCCAATTCTCTCTTCTTAGGTTATACGTCGAGGAGTGGGACTGCTGGATCATATAGTAGCTCAATGTTTACCTTTTTAAGGCACCTCCATTCTGTACTCATTCGTGGCCCTTTCCAAGTTACGTCCCCTTTGAAGTTGAGGGTATGCATTTCTCCACAACACCTTCAGCATTTATTGTTTGTAGTTTTCTTGCTGATGGTTATTCTGACAAGTGTGAGCTGATACCTCTCTGTGGTTGAATTCGAATGTGCCACATAATCTGTTGAAATTGAGCTTTAAGGCATGTCCTTTTCTATGTTTCAAGCTGTGGTTACCCCTTAGTTCTTCAAAGTGTTCTCTTTAAGTATGTGTCACATTTTGAAATGTTTTGGCCTTTACCTCCCTCAAGACATTTTGAGGGCCTGTTTCATTTACAGTTCTGCAGTACTTGTTCCTATGAAGTGACCATTAGCACAGGCTTTAAAGCTGCTTTTGCAGGTAACTGCCAGAGGGCGGCAGCCTTTCTATGTCCCCCACCCTGGTAACTAGGGAAAAGCCCTTGCGGCCTGTGGTGTTTCTCGGTTATAAATTAGAGTGGAGTGTGCCCGGACAAACCCACACAAGCTGATGTCTCCTTACTTTTGTTGGATTTTTACATTTAATTTTTATTTTTTATTGGAGTAATTTTCCACTGTGTACGTGGACCACTTCTACTTTGTGCATTCCTCGGTTGATGGACATTTTCATTGCTTCCAAGTGTTGGCTATGGTAAATATTGTTGGAGTGCAGAATTGCCAGCCTGTGACTTTTTGATTCTCATTTTCTCAGGTGATAGGCCCAGCAGTGGGTGTGATTGATTGACTGGTAGCACCGTGTTACCCTTTTCAAAGCACCTTCTTTGTGTTTTCATTAGTGGCTCTTACCACGTCCCCCTTAGAATCGAGGGTACGCATTTCTCCACAATCGCTTCAGCATTTATTGTTTGCAGCATTTATGCTAATGGCCCTTCTGGCTGCTGTGAGCTGATAGGTTTTTGTAATTTGGGTTTGCATGTCTTTGAAAATTCGTAAAACTCATCATTTTTCTCCACCGTTTTCTTTTCTGTTAAAAAAAAGGAAACAATTGGGAGTACAATAGAACTCTTGAAATTGTGTTCTTGGAAGGTTGCCCTCTTTTGAAATTTTTGGTCGATTTTCCACCCCAGAATTTTTTTAGAAAGCAGGTGTCTTTTACCGAACTGCAAGTTTGGTGAATATTTAGTGACCTTTAGCAATGGGTTTAAAGCTGCTGTTGTAGGAAGTGGCCTCAAGCAGGCAGCCTATCTCCATTCCCATATCTGGGTACTAGGGCAGCAGAGCCTTTCTGGAAGTCGTGTTCCTAGTTTGTAAATTACATTGGAATGTGCATGGAGAAAGCCCCATAAGTATATGTCTCATTATTTCTTCTTGGTTTTAAAAATTTTTTTAATTGTGGTAAAGCTTAGAATATTGTTTGTCCTAGGTGTACACAATCTGGTTCGTTTGTACATTATATATGTCTATTCAAGTACAGATCCTCTTCCCATGTAAAATGTTACTGAGGGTTCCACAGACCTCCCTTGCTATATGGTTGGTCTTTTTGAGATATGTATATAATATGTGTTTGTATACATATAGTAACACTAATCTTAATTTATCCATTCCCCCCACCTTTCCTTTTAGATGAGCATAGTTTGTTTTCTAAGTCTGTGAGTGTCTTTCTCTGTGGAAATATGTTCCTTTGTGTCAGTTATTAGATAACGCCTATAAGTGATATCATAGAATATAGGTCTTTTGCTTTCCGACTTACCTCATGTTTCGTGATTATCTCCAGACTCATTTGTGGTGCCTCAGAGAGCAGTGGTTCATTGTTTTCCATGGCTATTATTCCATTGTGTACATGGACCACTTCTTCTTTATCCATTCACCTGTTGTTGGACATTTTGATTGCTCCACTGTCTTGGCTATTGTGAATAAGGCTGCACTGCAGCTTTTGCGGTCTGTGTCTTCTCGATTCTTGTCTTCTCAGGTGAGAGGTCCATTGGTGCGCCTGCTGGATTGAATGGTACCTCCATTTTTACTTTTAGAAACATCTCCTTTCTGTTCTCATTATTGGCTGTTACCCCTTTACGTCTCACCAGCAGGTAGAGGGTACACAGTTCCCTAAAACCCCTTCAGCATTTGTTGTTTGTAGACTTTTTGCTCATGGTCAGTCGAGTGGTGTAAGTTGAAACTATTTGTAGATTAGATTGCATGGGTCTAACACTCCCTGAGGTTGAGCTTTTATCCATTTTCCTTTTTTTTAAAAGAACGTGAGTAAAACTTAACTCTTCATACTCTCTTCTTGAAATATTTGCCTGTTTTGAATTTTTTTGTCCATTCCTTCCTTCAGCACAATTTTTTAGGGCAGGTGTCCTTTACAGCCCTGAGTCCTTGGGAATGTTAAGTGACCATTAGCTGTGAGTTTAAAGCTGTTCTTGCAGGAAACGGCCACAAGGTGGCAGCATTTCCCCTTTACCATATTTGGTTACTAGGGAAACAGAGCCTTAATGGAAGTGGTGTTGTAGGTTGTAAATTAGAATGGAATGTGCCAGGGAAAAGCCCTTTAAGTTTATGTCTCATTACTTCTTGTTCATATTTGTAATTTATTTTTTATTTTTTATCCCAGCAAATATGATTACAATGGTTTGTTTGTTCTAGGTGTGCAAGATGTGGTTCTTTCACACATATACATGTATCTATTCTTCCTCGCATCCTTTTCCCATGTAGGTTATGACACAATGTTGAGTAGTCTTCTCCTGGTCTTCCGTACGTCTTTGGTGGTTATATATTTCACATGGTTTGTATATATCTGTTAACCCCAATGTGGTAATGTATCCAATCCTCATCCCTTTCTATTTGGTGAACCATAAGTTTTTTAATGAATCTGTGATTGCCTTTCTCTGTGGAAATATCTTCATTGGTATCAATTTTTCAGTAACTCTTAAAAGTGATATGATAGGATATGTGTCTTTTGCTTTCTCACTTACTACACGTGGCGTGATTACGTCTAGACTCATCTATGGTGCTGCAAACGGCATTGTTTCATTTTTTTCACTAGCGAATATTCCATCTGTACATGGAGGAGTTCTTCTTTGTCCATCCATCTGTTGGTGGACTTTTTGGTTACTTCCATATCTTGGCTATTGTAATACTGTGCAGTGCAGATTTGCCTGCCTGTGTCTTTCCAATTCTCTCTTCTTAGGTTTTACGTCGAGGAGTGGGCCTGCTGGATCATATAGTAGCTCAATGTTTACCTTTTTAAGGCACCTCCATTCTGTTCTCATTCGTGGCCCTTTCCAAGTTACGTCCCCTTTGAAGTTGAGGGTATGCATTTCTCCACAACACTTTCAGCATTTATTGTTTGTAGTTTTCTTGCTGATGGTTATTCTGACAAGTGTGAGCTGATACCTCTCTGTGGTTGAATTCGAATGTGCCACATAATCTGTTGAAATTGAGCTTTAAGGCATGTCCTTTGCTATTTTTCAAGCTGTGATTACCCCTTAGTTCTTCAAAGTGTTCTCTTTAAGTATGTGTCACATTTTGAAATGTTTTGGCCTTTACCTCCCTCAAGACATTTAGAGGGCCTGTTTCATTTACAGTTCTGCAGTACTTGTTCCTATGAAGTGACCATTAGCACAGGCTTTAAAGCTGCTTTTGCTGGTAACTGCCAGAGGGCGGCAGCCTTTCTCTGTCCCCCACCCTGGTAACTAGGGAAAAGCCCTTGCGGCCTGTGGTGTTTCTCGGTTATAAATTAGAGTGGAGTGTGCCCGGACAAACCCACACAAGCTGATGTCTCCTTACTTTTGTTGGATTTTTACATTTAATTTTTATTTTTTATTGGAGTAATTTTCCACTGTGTACGTGGACCACTTCTACTTTGTGCATTCCTCGGTTGATGGACATTTTCATTGCTTCCAAGTGTTGGCTATGGTAAATATTGTTGGAGTGCAGAATTGCCAGCCTGTGACTTTTTGATTCTCATTTTCTCAGGTGATAGGCCCAGCAGTGGGTGTGATTGATTGACTGGTAGCACCGTGTTTCCCTTTTCAAAGCACCTTCTTTGTGTTTTCATTAGTGGCTCTTACCACGTCCCCCTTAGAATCGAGGGTACGCATTTCTCCACAATCGCTTCAGCATATATTGTTTGCAGCATTTATGCTAATGGCCCTTCTGGCTGCTGTGAGCTGATAGGTTTTTGTAATTTGGGTTTGCATGTCTTTGAAAATTCGTAAAACTCATCATTTTTCTCCACCGTTTTCTTTTCTGTTAAAAAAAAGGAAACAATTGGGAGTACAATAGAACTCTTGAAATTGTGTTCTTGGAAGGTTGCCCTCTTTTGAAATTTTTGGTCGATTTTCCACCCCAGAATTTTTTTAGAAAGCAGGTGTCTTTTACCGAACTGCAAGTTTGGTGAATATTTAGTGACCTTTAGCAATGGGTTTAAAGCTGCTGTTGTAGGAAGTGGCCTCAAGCAGGCAGCATATCTCCATTCCCATATCTGGGTACTAGGGCAGCAGAGCCTTTCTGGAAGTCGTGTTCCTAGTTTGTAAATTACATTGGAATGTGCATGGAGAAAGCCCCATAAGTATATGTCTCATTATTTCTTCTTGGTTTTAAAATTTTTTTTTAATTGGGGTAAAGCTTAGAATATTGTTTGTCCTAGGTGTACACAATCTGGTTCGTTTGTACATTATATATGTCTATTCAAGTACAGATCCTCTTCCCATGTAAAATGTTACTGAGGGTTCCACAGACCTCCCTTGCTATATGGTTGGTCTTTTTGAGATATGTATATAATATGTGTTTGTATACATATAGTAACACTAATCTTAATTTATCCATTCCCCCCACCTTTCCTTTTAGATGAGCATAGTTTGTTTTCTAAGTCTGTGAGTGTCTTTCTCTGTGGAAATATGTTCCTTTGTGTCAGTTATTAGATAACGCCTATAAGTGATATCATAGAATATAGGTCTTTTGCTTTCCGACTTACCTCATGTTTCGTGATTATCTCCAGACTCATTTGTGGTGCCTCAGAGAGCAGTGGTTCATTGTTTTCCATGGCTATTATTCCATTGTGTACATGGACCACTTCTTCTTTATCCATTCACCTGTTGTTGGACATTTTGATTGCTCCACTGTCTTGGCTATTGTGAATAAGGCTGCACTGCAGCTTTTGCGGCCTGTGTCTTCTCGATTCTTGTCTTCTCAGGTGAGAGGTCCAATGGTGCGCCTGCTGCATTGAATGGTGCCTGCAGTTTTACTTTTAAACACAGCTCCTTTCTGTTCTCATTATTGGCTGTTACCCCTTCACGTCTCACCAGCAGGTAGAGTGTACACAGTTCTCTAAAACCCCTTCAGCATTTATTGTTTGTTGACTTTTTGCTGATGGTAAGTCAACTGGTGTAAGTTGAAACTTTTTGTAGATTAGATTGCATGGGTCTAACACTCCCTGAGGTTGAGCTTTTATCCATTTTCCTTTTTTTTAAAAGGACGTGAGTAAAACTTAACTCTTCATACTCTCTTCTTGAAACATTTGCCTGTTTTGAATTTTTTTGTCCATTCCTTCCTTCAGCACAATTTTTTAGGGCAGGTGTCCTTTACAGCCCTGAGTCCTTGGGAATGTTAAGTGACCATTAGCTGTGAGTTTAAAGCTGTTCTTGCAGGAAACGGCCACAAGGTGGCAGCATTTCCCCTTTACCATATTTGGTTACTAGGGAAACAGAGCCTTAATGGAAGTGGTGTTGTAGGTTGTAAATTAGAATGGAATGTGCCAGGGAAAAGCCCTTTAAGTTTATGTCTCATTACTTCTTGTTCATATTTGTAGTTTACTTTTTATTTTTTATCCCAGCAAATATGATTACAATGGTTTGTTTGTTCTAGGTGTGCAAGATGTGGTTCTTTCCCACATATACATGTATCTATTCTTCCTCGCATCCTTTTCCCATGTAGGTTATGACACAATGTTGAGTAGTCTTCTCCTGGTCTTCCGTACGTCTTTGGTGGTTATATATTTCACATGGTTTGTATATCTCTGTTAACCCCAATGTGGCAATGTATCCAATCCTCATCCCTTTGTATTTGGTGAACCATAAGTTTTTTAATGAATCTGTGATTGTCTTTCTCTGTGGAAATATCTTCATTGGTATCAATTTTTAAGTAACTCTTAAAAGTGATATGATAGGATATGTGTCTTCTGCTTTCTCACTTACTACACGTGGCGTGATTACGTCTAGACTCATCTATGGTGCTTCAAATAGCATTGTCTCATTTTTTTCACTAGCGAATATTCCATTTGTACAGGGAGGAGTTCTTCTTTGTCCATCCATCTGTTGGTGGACTTTTTGGTTACTTCCATATCTTGGCTATTGTAATGGTGTGCAATGCAGATTTGCCTGCCTGTGTCTTTCCAATTCTCTCTTCTTAGGTTATACGTCGAGGAGTGGGCCTGCTGGATCATATGGTAGCTCAATGTTTACCTTTTTAAGGCACCTCCATTCTGTTCTCATTCGTGGCCCTTTCCAAGTTACGTCCCCTTTGATGTTGAGGGTATGCATTTCTCCACAACACCTTCAGCATTTATTGTTTGTAGTTTTCTTGCTGATGGTTATTCTGACAAGAGTGAGCTGATACCTCTCTGTGGTTGAATTCGAATGTGCCACATAATCTGTTGAAATTGAGCTTTAAGGCATGTCCTTTTCTATTTTTCAACCTGTGATTACCCCTTAGTTCTTCAAAGTGTTCTCTTTAAGTATGTGTCACATTTTGAAATATTTTGGCCTTTACCTCCCTCAAGACATTTTGAGGGCCTGTTTCATTTACAGTTCTGCAGTACTTGTTCCTATGAAGTGACCATTAGCACAGGCTTTAAAGCTGCTTTTGCAGGTAACTGCCAGAGGGCGGCAGCCTTTCTATGTCCCCCACCCTGGTAAATAGGGAAAAGCCCTTGTGGCCTGTGGTGTTTCTCGGTTATAAATTAGAGTGGAGTGTGCCCGGACAAACCCACACAAGCTGATGTCTCCTTACTTTTGTTGGATTTTTAAATTTAATTTTTATTTTTTATTGGAGTAATTTTCCACTGTGTACGTGGACCACTTCTACTTTGTGCATTAATCGGTTGATGGACATTTTCATTGCTTCCAAGTGTTGGCTATGGTAAATATTGTTGGAGTGCAGGATTGCCAGCCTGTGACTTTTTGATTCTCATTTTCTCAGGTGATAGGCCCAGCAGTGGGTGTGATTGATTGACTGGTAGCACCGTGTTACCCTTTTCAAAGCAACTTCTTTGTGTTTTCATTAGTGGCTCTTACCACGTCCCCCTTAGAATCGACGGTATGCATTTCTCCACAATCGCTTCAGCATTTATTGTTTGCAGCATTTATGCTAATGGCCCTTCTGGCTGCTGTGAGCTGATAGGTTTTTGTAATTTGGGTTTGCATGTCTTTGAAAATTCGTAAAACTCATCATTTTTCTCCACCGTTTTCTTTTCTGTTAAAAAAAGGAAACAATTGGGAGTACAATAGAACTCTTGAAATTGTGTTCTTGGAAGGTTGCCCTCTTTTGAAATTTTTGGTCGATTTTCCACCCCAGAATTTTATTAGAAAGCAGGTGTCTTTTACCGAACTGCAAGTTTGGTGAATATTTAGTGACCTTTAGCAGTGGGTTTAAAGCTGCTGTTGTAGGAAGTGGCCTCAAGCAGGAAGCATGTCTCCATTCCCATATCTGGGTACTAGGGCAGCAGAGCCTTTCTGGAAGTCGTGTTCCTAGTTTGTAAATTACATTGGAATGTGCATGGAGAAAGCCCCATAAGTTTATGTCTCATTATTTCTTCTTGGTTTTAAATTTTTTTTTAATTGGGGTAAAGCTTAGAATATTGTTTGTCCTAGGTGTACACAATCTGGTTCGTTTGTACATTATATATGTCTATTCAAGTACAGATCCTCTTCCCATGTAAAATGTTACTGAGGGTTCCGCAGACCTCCCTTGCTATATGGTTGGTCTTTTTGAGATATGTATATAATATGTGTTTGTATACATATAGTAACACTAATCTTAATTTATCCATTCCCCCCACCTTTCCTTTTAGATGAGCATAGTTTGTTTTCTAAGTCTGTGAGTGTCTTTCTCTGTGGAAATATGTTCCTTTGTGTCAGTTATTAGATAACGCCTATAAGTGATATCATAGAATATAGGTCTTTTGCTTTCCGACTTACCTCATGTTTCGTGATTATCTCCAGACTCATTTGTGGTGCCTCAGAGAGCAGTGGTTCATTGTTTTCCATGGCTATTATTCCATTGTGTACATGGACCACTTCTTCTTTATCCATTCACCTGTTGTTGGACATTTTGATTGCTCCACTGTCTTGGCTATTGTGAATAAGGCTGCACTGCAGCTTTTGCGGCCTGTGTCTTCTCGATTCTTGTCTTCTCAAGTGAGAGGTCCATTGGTGCGCCTGCTGGATTGAATGGTACCTCCATTTTTACTTTTAAACACAGCTCCTTTCTGTTCTCATTATTGGCTGTTACCCCTTTACGTCTCACCAGCAGGTAGAGGGTACACAGTTCCCTAAAACCCCTTCAGCATTTATTGTTTGTAGACTTTTTGCTCATGGTCAGTCGACTGGTGTAAGTTGAAACTTTTTGTAGATTAGATTGCATGGGTCTAACACTCCCTGAGGTTGAGCTTTTATCCATTTTCCTTTTTTTTAAAAGAGCGTGAGTAAAACTTAACTCTTCATACTCTCTTCTTGAAACATTTGCCTGTTTTGAATTGTTTTGTCCATTCCCTCCTTCAGCACAATTTTTTAGGGCAGGTGTTCTTTACAGCCCTGAGTCCTTGGGAATGTTAAGTGACCATTCGCTGTGAGTTTAAAGCTGTTCTTGCAGGAAACGGCCACAAGGTGGCAGCATTTCCCCTTTACCATATTTGGTTACTAGGGAAACAGAGCCTTAATGGAAGTGGTGTTGTAGGTTGTAAATTAGAATGGAATGTGCCAGGGAAAAGCCCTTTAAGTTTATGTCTCATTACTTCTTGTTCATATTTGTAGTTTACTTTTTATTTTTTATCCCAGTAAATATGATTACAATGGTTTGTTTGTTCTAGGTGTGCAAGATGTGGTTCTTTCACACATATACATGTATCTATTCTTCCTCGCCTCCTTTTCCCATGTAGGTTATGACACAATGTTGAGTAGTCTTCTCCTGGTCTTCCGTACGTCTTTGGTGGTTATATATTTCACATGGTTTGTATATCTCTGTTAACCCCAATGTGGCAATGTATCCAATCCTCATCCCTTTCTATTTGGTGAACCATAAGTTTTTTAATGAATCTGTGATTGCCTTTCTCTGTGGAAATATCTTCATTGGTATCAATTTTTAAGTAACTCTTAAAAGTGATATGATAGGATATGTGCCTTTTGCTATCTCACTTACTACACGTGGCGTGATTACGTCTAGACTCATCTATGGTGCTGCAAACGGCATTGTTTCATTTTTTTCACTAGCGAATATTCCATCTGTACATGGAGGAGTTCTTCTTTGTCCATCCATCTGTTGGTGGACTTTTTGGTTACTTCCATATCTTGGCTATTGTAATACTGTGCAGTGCAGATTTGCCTGCCTGTGTCTTTCCAATTCTCTCTTCTTAGGTTTTACGTCGAGGAGTGGGCCTGCTGGATCATATAGTAGCTCAATGTTTACCTTTTTAAGGCACCTCCATTCTGTTCTCATTCGTGGCCCTTTCCAAGTTACGTCCCCTTTGAAGTTGAGGGTATGCATTTCTCCACAACACTTTCAGCATTTATTGTTTGTAGTTTTCTTGCTGATGGTTATTCTGACAAGTGTGAGCTGATACCTCTCTGTGGTTGAATTCGAATGTGCCACATAATCTGTTGAAATTGAGCTTTAAGGCATGTCCTTTTCTATTTTTCAAGCTGTGATTACCCCTTAGTTCTTCAAAGTGTTCTCTTTAAGTATGTGTCACATTTTGAAATGTTTTGGCCTTTACCTCCCTCAAGACATTTTGAGGGCCTGTTTCATTTACAGTTCTGCAGTACTTGTTCCTATGAAGTGACCATTAGCACAGGCTTTAAAGCTGCTTTTGCAGGTAACTGCCAGAGGGCGGCAGCCTTTCTATGTCCCCCACCCTGGTAAATAGGGAAAAGCCCTTGCGGCCTGTGGTGTTTCTCGGTTATAAATTAGAGTGGAGTGTGCCCGGACAAACCCACACAAGCTGATGTCTCCTTACTTTTGTTGGATTTTTACATTTAATTTTTATTTTTTATTGGAGTAATTTTCCACTGTGTACGTGGACCACTTCTACTTTGTGCATTCCTCGGTTGATGGACATTTTCATTGCTTCCAAGTGTTGGCTATGGTAAATATTGTTGGAGTGCAGGATTGCCAGGCTGTGACTTTTCGATTCTCATTTTCTCAGGTGATAGGCCCAGCAGTGGGTGTAATTGATTGACTGGTAGCACCGTGTTTCCCTTTTCAAAGCACCTTCTTTGTGTTTTCATTAGTGGCTCTTACCACGTCCCCCTTAGAATCCAGGGTACGCATTTCTCCACAATCGCTTCAGCATATATTGTTTGCAGCATTTATGCTAATGGCCCTTCTGGCTGCTGTGAGCTGATAGGTTTTTGTAATTTGGGTTTGCATGTCTTTGAAAATTCGTAAAACTCATCATTTTTCTCCACCGTTTTCTTTTCTGTTAAAAAAAAGGAAACAATTGGGAGTACAATAGAACTCTTGAAATTGTGTTCTTGGAAGGTTGCCCTCTTTTGAAATTTTTGGTCGATTTTCCACTCCAGAATTTTTTTAGAAAGCAGGTGTCTTTTAGCGAACTGCAAGTTTGGTGAATATTTAGTGACCTTTAGCAATGGGTTTAAAGCTGCTGTTGTGGGAAGTGGCCTCAAGCAGGCAGCATATCTCCATTCCCATATCTGGGTACTAGGGCAGCAGAGCCTTTCTGGAAGTCGTGTTCCTAGTTTGTAAATTACATTGGAATGTGCATGGAGAAAGCCCCATAAGTACATGTCTCATTATTTCTTCTTGGTTTTAAAGTTGTTTTTAATTGGGGTAAAGCTGAGAATATTGTTTGTCCTAGGTGTACACAATCTGGTTCGTTTGTACATTATATGTGTCTATTCAAGTACAGATCCTCTTCCCATGTAAAATGTTACTGTCGGTTCCGCAGACCTCCCTTGCTATATGGTTGGTCTTTTTGAGATATGGATATAATATGTGTTTGTATACATATAGTAACACTAATCTTAATTTATCCATTCCCCCCACCTTTCCTTTTAGATGAGCATAGTTTGTTTTCTAAGTCTGTGAGTGTCTTTCTCTGTGGAAATATGTTCCTTTGTGTCAGTTATTAGATAACGCCTATAAGTGATATCATAGAATATAGGTCTTTTGCTTTCCGACTTACCTCATGTTTCGTGATTATCTCCAGACTCATTTGTGGTGCCTCAGAGAGCAGTGGTTCATTGTTTTCCATGGCTATTATTCCATTGTGTACATGGACCACTTCTTTATCCATTCACCTGTTGTTGGACATTTTGATTGCTCCACTGTCTTGGCTATTGTGAATAAGGCTGCACTGCAGCTTTTGCGGCCTGTGTCTTCTCGATTCTTGTCTTCTCAGGTGAGAGGTCCAATGGTGCGCCTGCTGCATTGAATGGTGCCTGCAGTTTTACTTTTAAACACAGCTCCTTTCTGTTCTCATTATTGGCTGTTACCCCTTCACGTCTCACCAGCAGGTAGAGTGTACACAGTTCTCTAAAACCCCTTCAGCATTTATTCTTTGTTGACTTTTTGCTGATGGTAAGTCAACTGGTGTAAGTTGAAACTTTTTGTAGATTAGATTGCATGGGTCTAACACTCCCTGAGGTTGAGCTTTTATCCATTTTCCTTTTTTTTAAAAGAACGTGAGTAAAACTTAACTCTTCATACTCTCTTCTTGAAACATTTGCCTGTTTTGAACTGTTTTGTCCATTCCTTCCTTCAGCACAATTTTTTAGGGCAGGTGTCCTTTACAGCCCTGAGTCCTTGGGAATGTTAAGTGACCATTAGCTGTGAGTTTAAAGCTGTTCTTGCAGGAAACGGCCACAAGGTGGTAGCATTTCCCCTTTACCATATTTGGTTACTAGGGAAACAGAGCCTTAATGGAAGTGGTGTTGTAGGTTGTAAATTAGAATGGAATGTGCCAGGGAAACGCCCTTTAAGTTTATGTCTCATTACTTCTTGTTCAAATTTGTAGTTTACTTTTTATTTTTTATCCCAGTAAATATGATTACAATGGTTTGTTTGTTCTAGGTGTGCAAGAAGTGGTTCTTTCACACATACACATGTATCTATTCTTCCTCGCATCCTTTTCCCATGTAGGTTATGAAACAATGTTGAGTAGTCTTCTCCTGGTCTTCCGTACGTCTTTGGTGATTATATATTTCACATGGTTTGTATATCTCTGTTAACCCCAATGTGGCAATGTATCCAATCCTCATCCCTTTCTATTTGGTGAACCATAAGTTTTTTAATGAATCTGTGATTGCCTTTCTCTGTGGAAATATCTTCATTGGTATCAATTTTTAAGTAACTCTTAAAAGTGATATGATAGGATATGTGCCTTTTGCTTTCTCACTTACTACACGTGGCGTGATTACGTCTAGACTCATCTATGGTGCTTCAAATAGCATTGTTTCATTTTTTTCACTAGCGAATATTCCATCTGTACATGGAGGAGTTCTTCTTTGTCCATCCATCTGTTGGTGGACATTTTGGTTACTTCCCTATCTTGGCTATTGTAATACTGTGCAGTGCAGATTTGCCTGCCTGTGTCTTTCCAATTCTCTCTTCTTAGGTTATACGTCGAGGAGTGGGCCTGCTGGATCATATGGTAGCTCAATGTTTACCTTTTTAAGGCACCTCCATTCTGTTCTCATTCGTGGCCCTTTCCAAGTTACGTCCCCTTTGATGTTGAGGGTATGCATTTCTCCACAACACCTTCAGCATTTATTGTTTGTAGTTTTCTTGCTGATGGTTATTCTGACAAGAGTGAGCTGATACCTCTCTGTGGTTGAATTCGAATGTGCCACATAATCTGTTGAAATTGAGCTTTAAGGCATGTCCTTTTCTATTTTTCAAGCTGTGATTACCCCTTAGTTCTTCAAAGTGTTCTCTTTAAGTATGTGTCACATTTTGAAATATTTTGGCCTTTACCTCCCTCAAGACATTTTGAGGGCCTGTTTCATTTACAGTTCTGCAGTACTTGTTCCTATGAAGTGACCATTAGCACAGGCTTTAAAGCTGCTTTTGCAGGTAACTGCCAGAGGGCGGCAGCCTTTCTATGTCCCCCACCCTGGTAAATAGGGAAAAGCCCTTGTGGCCTGTGGTGTTTCTCGGTTATAAATTAGAGTGGAGTGTGCCCGGACAAACCCACACAAGCTGATGTCTCATTACTTTTGTTGGATTTTTAAATTTAATTTTTATTTTTTATTGGAGTAATTTTCCACTGTGTACGTGGACCACTTCTACTTTGTGCATTAATCGGTTGATGGACATTTTCATTGCTTCCAAGTGTTGGCTATGGTAAATATTGTTGGAGTGCAGGATTGCCAGCCTGTGACTTTTTGATTCTCATTTTCTCAGGTGATAGGCCCAGGAGTGGGTGTGATTGATTGACTGGTAGCACCGTGTTACCCTTTTCAAAGCACCTTCTTTGTGTTTTCATTAGTGGCTCTTACCACGTCCCCCTTAGAATCGATGGTATGCATTTCTCCACAATCGCTTCAGCATTTATTGTTTGCAGCATTTATGCTAATGGCCCTTCTGGCTGCTGTGAGCTGATAGGTTTTTGTAATTTGGGTTTGCATGTCTTTGGAAATTCGTAAAACTCATCATTTTTCTCCACCGTTTTCTTTTCTGTTAAAAAAAGGAAACAATTGGGAGTACAATAGAACTCTTGAAATTGTGTTCTTGGAAGGTTGCCCTCTTTTGAAATTTTTGGTCGATTTTCCACCCCAGAATTTTATTAGAAAGCAGGTGTCTTTTACCGAACTGCAAGTTTGGTGAATATTTAGTGACCTTTAGCAATGGGTTTAAAGCTGCTGTTGTAGGAAGTGGCCTCAAGCAGGAAGCATGTCTCCATTCCCATATCTGGGTACTAGGGCAGCAGAGCCTTTCTGGAAGTCGTGTTCCTAGTTTGTAAATTACATTGGAATGTGCATGAAGAAAGCCCCATAAGTTTATATCTCATTATTTCTTCTTGGTTTTAAATTTTTTTTTTTAATTGGGGTAAAGCTTAGAATATTGTTTGTCCTAGGTGTACACCATCTGGTTCGTTTGTACATTATGTATGTCTATTAAAGTACAGATCCTCTTCCCATGTAAAATGTTACTGAGGGTTCCGCAGACCTCCCTTGCTCTATGGTTGGTCTTTTTGAGATATGTATATAATATGTGTTTGTATACATATAGTAACACTAATCTTAATTTATCCATTCCCCCCACCTTTCCTTTTAGATGAGCATAGTTTGTTTTCTAAGTCTGTGAGTGTCTTTCTCTGTGGAAATATGTTCCTTTGTGTCAGTTATTAGATAACGCCTATAAGTGATATCATAGAATATAGGTCTTTTGCTTTCCGACTTACCTCATGTTTCGTGATTATCTCCAGACTCATTTGTGGTGCCTCAGAGAGCAGTGGTTCATTGTTTTCCATGGCTATTATTCCATTGTGTACATGGACCACTTCTTCTTTATCCATTTACCGGTTGTTGGACATTTTGATTGCTTCACTGTCTTGGCTATTGTGAATAAGGCTGCACTGCAGCTTTTGCGGCCTGTGTCTTCTCGATTCTTGTCTTCTCAAGTGAGAGGTCCATTGGTGCGCCTGCTGGATTGAATGGTACCTCCATTTTTACTTTTAAACACAGCTCCTTTCTGTTCTCATTATTGGCTGTTACCCCTTTACGTCTCACCAGCAGGTAGAGGGTACACAGTTCCCTAAAACCCCTTCAGCATTTATTGTTTGTAGACTTTTTGCTCATGGTCAGTCGACTGGTGTAAGTTGAAACTTTTTGTAGATTAGATTGCATGGGTCTAACACTCCCTGAGGTTGAGCTTTTATCCATTTTCCTTTTTTTTAAAAGAGCGTGAGTAAAACTTAACTCTTCATACTCTCTTCTTGAAACATTTGCCTGTTTTGAATTGTTTTGTCCATTCCCTCCTTCAGCACAATTTTTTAGGGCAGGTGTTCTTTACAGCCCTGAGTCCTTGGGAATGTTAAGTGACCATTCGCTGTGAGTTTAAAGCGGTTCTTGCAGGAAACGGCCACAAGGTGGCAGCATTTCCCCTTTACCATATTTGGTTACTAGGGAAACAGAGCCTTAATGGAAGTGGTGTTGTAGGTTGTAAATTAGAATGGAATGTGCCAGGGAAAAGCCCTTTAAGTTTATGTCTCATTACTTCTTGTTCATATTTGTAGTTTACTTTTTATTTTTTATCCCAGTAAATATGATTACAATGGTTTGTTTGTTCTAGGTGTGCAAGATGTGGTTCTTTCACACATATACATGTATCTATTCTTCCTCGCATCCTTTTCCCATGTAGGTTATGACACAATGTTGAGTAGTCTTCTCCTGGTCTTCCGTACGTCTTTGGTGATTATATATTTCACATGGTTTGTATATCTCTGTTAACCCCAATGTGGCAATGTATCCAATCCTCATCCCTTTCTATTTGGTGAACCATAAGTTTTTTAATGAATCTGTGATTGTCTTTCTCTGTGGAAATATCTTCATTGGTATCAATTTTTAAGTAACTCTTAAAAGTGATATGATAGGATATGTGCCTTTTGCTATCTCACTTACTACACGTGGCGTGATTACGTCTAGACTCATCTATGGTGCTGCAAACGGCATTGTTTCATTTTTTTCACTAGCGAATATTCCATCTGTACATGGAGGAGTTCTTCTTTGTCCATCCATCTGTTGGTGGACTTTTTGGTTACTTCCATATCTTGGCTATTGTAATACTGTGCAGTGCAGATTTGCCTGCCTGTGTCTTTCCAATTCTCTCTTCTTAGGTTTTACGTCGAGGAGTGGGCCTGCTGGATCATATAGTAGCTCAATGTTTACCTTTTTAAGGCACCTCCATTCTGTTCTCATTCGTGGCCCTTTCCAAGTTACGTCCCCTTTGAAGTTGAGGGTATGCATTTCTCCACAACACTTTCAGCATTTATTGTTTGTAGTTTTCTTGCTGATGGTTATTCTGACAAGTGTGAGCTGATACCTCTCTGTGGTTGAATTCGAATGTGCCACATAATCTGTTGAAATTGAGCTTTAAGGCATGTCCTTTTCTATTTTTCAAGCTGTGATTACCCCTTAGTTCTTTAAAGTGTTCTCTTTAAGTATGTGTCACATTTTGAAATGTTTTGGCCTTTACCTCCCTCAAGACATTTTGAGGGCCTGTTTCATTTACAGTTCTGCAGTACTTGTTCCTATGAAGTGACCATTAGCACAGGCTTTAAAGCTGCTTTTGCAGGTAACTGCCAGAGGGCGGCAGCCTTTCTATGTCCCCCACCCTGGTAACTAGGGAAAAGCCCTTGCGGCCTGTGGTGTTTCTCGGTTATAAATTAGAGTGGAGTGTGCCCGGACAAACCCACACAAGCTGATGTCTCCTTACTTTTGTTGGATTTTTACATTTAATTTTTATTTTTTATTGGAGTAATTTTCCACTGTGTACGTGGACCACTTCTACTTTGTGCATTCCTCGGTTGATGGACATTTTCATTGCTTCCAAGTGTTGGCTATGGTAAATATTGTTGGAGTGCAGGATTGCCAGGCTGTGACTTTTCGATTCTCATTTTCTCAGGTGATAGGCCCAGCAGTGGGTGTAATTGATTGACTGGTAGCACCGTGTTTCCCTTTTCAAAGCACCTTCTTTGTGTTTTCATTAGTGGCTCTTACCACGTCCCCCTTAGAATCCAGGGTACGCATTTCTCCACAATCGCTTCAGCATATATTGTTTGCAGCATTTATGCTAATGGCCCTTCTGGCTGCTGTGAGCTGATAGGTTTTTGTAATTTGGGTTTGCATGTCTTTGAAAATTCGTAAAACTCATCATTTTTCTCCACCGTTTTCTTTTCTGTTAAAAAAAAGGAAACAATTGGGAGTACAATAGAACTCTTGAAATTGTGTTCTTGGAAGGTTGCCCTCTTTTGAAATTTTTGGTCGATTTTCCACTCCAGAATTTTTTTAGAAAGCAGGTGTCTTTTAGCGAACTGCAAGTTTGGTGAATATTTAGTGACCTTTAGCAATGGGTTTAAAGCTGCTGTTGTGGGAAGTGGCCTCAAGCAGGCAGCATATCTCCATTCCCATATCTGGGTACTAGGGCAGCAGAGCCTTTCTGGAAGTCGTGTTCCTAGTTTGTAAATTACATTGGAATGTGCATGGAGAAAGCCCCATAAGTATATGTCTCATTATTTCTTCTTGGTTTTAAAGTTGTTTTTAATTGGGGTATAGCTGAGAATATTGTTTGTCCTAGGTGTACACAATCTGGTTCGTTTGTACATTATATATGTCTATTCAAGTACAGATCCTCTTCCCATGTAAAATGTTACTGTCGGTTCCGCAGACCTCCCTTGCTATATGGTTGGTCTTTTTGAGATATGGATATAATATGTGTTTGTATACATATAGTAACACTAATCTTAATTTATCCATTCCCCCCACCTTTCCTTTTAGATGAGCATAGTTTGTTTTCTAAGTCTGTGAGTGTCTTTCTCTGTGGAAATATGTTCCTTTGTGTCAGTTATTAGATAACGCCTATAAGTGATATCATAGAATATAGGTCTTTTGCTTTCCGACTTACCTCATGTTTCGTGATTATCTCCAGACTCATTTGTGGTGCCTCAGAGAGCAGTGGTTCATTGTTTTCCATGGCTATTATTCCATTGTGTACATGGACCACTTCTTCTTTATCCATTCACCTGTTGTTGGACATTTTGATTGCTCCACTGTCTTGGCTATTGTGAATAAGGCTGCACTGCAGCTTTTGCGGCCTGTGTCTTCTCGATTCTTGTCTTCTCAAGTGAGAGGTCCAATGGTGCGCCTGCTGCATTGAATGGTGCCTGCAGTTTTACTTTTAAACACAGCTCCTTTATGTTCTCATTATTGGCTGTTACCCCTTCACGTCTCACCAGCAGGTAGAGTGTACACAGTTCCCTAAAACCCCTTCAGCATTTATTGTTTGTAGACTTTTTGCTCATGTTCAGTCGACTGGTGTAAGTTGAAACTTTTTGTAGATTAGATTGCATGGGTCTAACACTCCCTGAGGTTGAGCTTTTATCCATTTTCCTTTTTTTTTAAAAGAGCGTGAGTAAAACTTAACTCTTCATACTCTCTTCTTGAAACATTTGCCTGTTTTGAATTGTTTTGTCCATTCCCTCCTTCAGCACAATTTTTTAGGGCAGGTGTCCTTTACAGCCCTGAGTCCTTGGGAATGTTAAGTGACCATTCGCTGTGAGTTTAAAGCTGTTCTTGCAGGAAACGGCCACAAGGTGGCAGCATTTCCCCTTTACCATATTTGGTTACTAGGGAAACAGAGCCTTAATGGAAGTGGTGTTGTAGGTTGTAAATTAGAATGGAATGTGCCAGGGAAAAGCCCTTTAAGTTTATGTCTCATTACTTCTTGTTCATATTTGTAGTTTACTTTTTATTTTTTATCCCAGTAAATATGATTACAATGGTTTGTTTGTTCTAGGTGTGCAAGATGTGGTTCTTTCACACATATACATGTATCTATTGTTCCTCGCATCCTTTTCCCATGTAGGTTATGACACAATGTTGAGTAGTCTTCTCCTGGTCTTCCGTACGTCTTTGGTGGTTATATATTTCACATGGTTTGTATATCTCTGTTAACCCCAATGTGGCAATGTATCCAATCCTCATCCCTTTCTATTTGGTGAACCATAAGTTTTTTAATGAATCTGTGATTGCCTTTCTCTGTGGAAATATCTTCATTGGTATCAATTTTTAAGTAACTCTTAAAAGTGATATGATAGGATATGTGTCTTTTGCTTTCTCACTTACTACACGTGGCGTGATTACGTCTAGACTCATCTATGGTGCTGCAAACGGCATTGTTTCATTTTTTTCACTAGCGAATATTCCATCTGTACATGGAGGAGTTCTTCTTTGTCCATCCATCTGTTGGTGGACTTTTTGGTTACTTCCATATCTTGGCTATTGTAATACTGTGCAGTGCAGATTTGCCTGCCTGTGTCTTTCCAATTCTCTCTTCTTAGGTTTTACGTCGAGGAGTGGGCCTGCTGGATCATATAGTAGCTCAATGTTTACCTTTTTAAGGCACCTCCATTCTGTTCTCATTCGTGGCCCTTTCCAAGTTACGTCCCCTTTGAAGTTGAGGGTATGCATTTCTCCACAACACTTTCAGCATTTATTGTTTGTAGTTTTCTTGCTGATGGTTATTCTGACAAGTGTGAGCTGATACCTCTCTGTGGTTGAATTCGAATGTGCCACATAATCTGTTGAAATTGAGCTTTAAGGCATGTCCTTTGCTATTTTTCAAGCTGTGATTACCCCTTAGTTCTTCAAAGTGTTCTCTTTAAGTATGTGTCACATTTTGAAATGTTTTGGCCTTTACCTCCCTCAAGACATTTAGAGGGCCTGTTTCATTTACAGTTCTGCAGTACTTGTTCCTATGAAGTGACCATTAGCACAGGCTTTAAAGCTGCTTTTGCAGGTAACTGCCAGAGGGCGGCAGCCTTTCTATGTCCCCCACCCTGGTAACTAGGGAAAAGCCCTTGCGGCCTGTGGTGTTTCTCGGTTATAAATTAGAGTGGAGTGTGCCCGGACAAACCCACACAAGCTGATGTCTCCTTACTTTTGTTGGATTTTTACATTTAATTTTTATTTTTTATTGGAGTAAGTTTCCACTGTGTACGTGGACCACTTCTACTTTGTGCATTCCTCGGTTGATGGACATTTTCATTGCTTCCAAGTGTTGGCTATGGTAAATATTGTTGGAGTGCAGGATTGCCAGGCTGTGACTTTTCGATTCTCATTTTTTCTCAGGTGATAGGCCCAGCAGTGGGTGTGATTGATTGACTGGTAGCACCGTGTTTCCCTTTTCAAAGCACCTTCTTTGTGTTTTCATTAGTGGCTCTTACCACGTCCCCCTTAGAATCGAGGGTACGCATTTCTCCACAATCGCTTCAGCATATATTGTTTGCAGCATTTATGCTAATGGCCCTTCTGGCTGCTGTGAGCTGATAGGTTTTTGTAATTTGGGTTTGCATGTCTTTGAAAATTCGTAAAACTCATCATTTTTCTCCACCGTTTTCTTTTCTGTTAAAAAAAAAGGAAACAATTGGGAGTACAATAGAACTCTTGAAATTGTGTTCTTGGAAGGTTGCCCTCTTTTGAAATTTTTGGTCGATTTTCCACTCCAGAATTTTTTTAGAAAGCAGGTGTCTTTTACCGAACTGCAAGTTTGGTGAATATTTAGTGACCTTTAGCAATGGGTTTAAATCTGCTGTTGTGGGAAGTGGCCTCAAGCAGGCAGCATATCTCCATTCCCATATCTGGGTACTAGGGCAGCAGAGCCTTTCTGGAAGTCGTGTTCCTAGTTTGTAAATTACATTGGAATGTGCATGGAGAAAGCCCCATAAGTTTATGTCTCATTATTTCTTCTTGGTTTTAAAATTTTTTTAAATTGGGATAAAGCTTAGAATATTGTTTGTCCTAGGTGTACACAATCTGGTTCGTTTGTACATTATATATGTCTATTCAAGTACAGATCCTCTTCCCATGTAAAATGTTACTGACGGTTCCACAGACCTCCCTTGCTATATGGTTGGTCTTTTTGAGATATGGATATAATATGTGTTTGTATACATATAGTAACACTAATCTTAATTTATCCATTCCCCCCACCTTTCCTTTTAGATGAGCATAGTTTGTTTTCTAAGTCTGTGAGTGTCTTTCTCTGTGGAAATATGTTCCTTTGTGTCAGTTATTAGATAACGCCTATAAGTGATATCATAGAATATAGGTCTTTTGCTTTCCGACTTACCTCATGTTTCGTGATTATCTCCAGACTCATTTGTGGTGCCTCAGAGAGCAGTGGTTCATTGTTTTCCATGGCTATTATTCCATTGTGTACATGGACCACTTCTTCTTTATCCATTCACCTGTTGTTGGACATTTTGATTGCTCCACTGTCTTGGCTATTGTGAATAAGGCTGCACTGCAGCTTTTGCGGCCTGTGTCTTCTCGATTCTTGTCTTCTCAGGTGAGAGGTCCAATGGTGCGCCTGCTGCATTGAATGGTGCCTGCAGTTTTACTTTTAAACACAGCTCCTTTCTGTTCTCATTATTGGCTGTTACCCCTTCACGTCTCACCAGCAGGTAGAGTGTACACAGTTCCCTAAAACCCCTTCAGCATTTATTGTTTGTAGACTTTTTGCTCATGTTCAGTCGACTGGTGTAAGTTGAAACTTTTTGTAGATTAGATTGCATGGGTCTAACACTCCCTGAGGTTGAGCTTTTATCCATTTTCCTTTTTTTTTAAAAGAGCGTGAGTAAAACTTAACTCTTCATACTCTCTTCTTGAAACATTTGCCTGTTTTGAATTGTTTTGTCCATTCCCTCCTTCAGCACAATTTTTTAGGGCAGGTGTCCTTTACAGCCCTGAGTCCTTGGGAATGTTACGTGACCATTAGCTGTGAGTTTAAAGCTGTTCTTGCAGGAAACGGCCACAAGGTGGCAGCATTTCCCCTTTACCATATTTGGTTACTAGGGAAACAGAGCCTTAATGGAAGTGGTGTTGTAGGTTGTAAATTAGAATGGAATGTGCCAGGGAAAAGCCCTTTAAGTTTATGTCTCATTACTTCTTGTTCATATTTGTAGTTTACTTTTTATTTTTTATCCCAGTAAATATGATTACAATGGTTTGTTTGTTCTAGGTGTGCAAGATGTGGTTCTTTCACACATATACATGTATCTATTGTTCCTCGCATCCTTTTCCCATGTAGGTTATGACACAATGTTGAGTAGTCTTCTCCTGGTCTTCCGTACGTCTTTGGTGGTTATATATTTCACATGGTTTGTATATCTCTGTTAACCCCAATGTGGCAATGTATCCAATCCTCATCCCTTTCTATTTGGTGAACCATAAGTTTTTTAATGAATCTGTGATTGCCTTTCTCTGTGGAAATATCTTCATTGGTATCAATTTTTAAGTAACTCTTAAAAGTGATATGATAGGATATGTGTCTTTTGCTTTCTCACTTACTACACGTGGCGTGATTACGTCTAGACTCATCTATGGTGCTGCAAACGGCATTGTTTCATTTTTTTCACTAGCGAATATTCCATCTGTACATGGAGGAGTTCTTCTTTGTCCATCCATCTGTTGGTGGACTTTTTGGTTACTTCCATATCTTGGCTATTGTAATACTGTGCAGTGCAGATTTGCCTGCCTGTGTCTTTCCAATTCTCTCTTCTTAGGTTTTACGTCGAGGAGTGGGCCTGCTGGATCATATAGTAGCTCAATGTTTACCTTTTTAAGGCACCTCCATTCTGTTCTCATTCGTGGCCCTTTCCAAGTTACGTCCCCTTTGAAGTTGAGGGTATGCATTTCTCCACAACACTTTCAGCATTTATTGTTTGTAGTTTTCTTGCTGATGGTTATTCTGACAAGTGTGAGCTGATACCTCTCTGTGGTTGAATTCGAATGTGCCACATAATCTGTTGAAATTGAGCTTTAAGGCATGTCCTTTGCTATTTTTCAAGCTGTGATTACCCCTTAGTTCTTCAAAGTGTTCTCTTTAAGTATGTGTCACATTTTGAAATGTTTTGGCCTTTACCTCCCTCAAGACATTTAGAGGGCCTGTTTCATTTACAGTTCTGCAGTACTTGTTCCTATGAAGTGACCATTAGCACAGGCTTTAAAGCTGCTTTTGCTGGTAACTGCCAGAGGGCGGCAGCCTTTCTCTGTCCCCCACCCTGGTAACTAGGGAAAAGCCCTTGCGGCCTGTGGTGTTTCTCGGTTATAAATTAGAGTGGAGTGTGCCCGGACAAACCCACACAAGCTGATGTCTCCTTACTTTTGTTGGATTTTTACATTTAATTTTTATTTTTTATTGGAGTAATTTTCCACTGTGTACGTGGACCACTTCTACTTTGTGCATTCCTCGGTTGATGGACATTTTCATTGCTTCCAAGTGTTGGCTATGGTAAATATTGTTGGAGTGCAGAATTGCCAGCCTGTGACTTTTTGATTCTCATTTTCTCAGGTGATAGGCCCAGCAGTGGGTGTGATTGATTGACTGGTAGCACCGTGTTTCCCTTTTCAAAGCACCTTCTTTGTGTTTTCATTAGTGGCTCTTACCACGTCCCCCTTAGAATCGAGGGTACGCATTTCTCCACAATCGCTTCAGCATATATTGTTTGCAGCATTTATGCTAATGGCCCTTCTGGCTGCTGTGAGCTGATAGGTTTTTGTAATTTGGGTTTGCATGTCTTTGAAAATTCGTAAAACTCATCATTTTTCTCCACCGTTTTCTTTTCTGTTAAAAAAAAGGAAACAATTGGGAGTACAATAGAACTCTTGAAATTGTGTTCTTGGAAGGTTGCCCTCTTTTGAAATTTTTGGTCGATTTTCCACCCCAGAATTTTTTTAGAAAGCAGGTGTCTTTTACCGAACTGCAAGTTTGGTGAATATTTAGTGACCTTTAGCAATGGGTTTAAAGCTGCTGTTGTAGGAAGTGGCCTCAAGCAGGCAGCATATCTCCATTCCCATATCTGGGTACTAGGGCAGCAGAGCCTTTCTGGAAGTCGTGTTCCTAGTTTGTAAATTACATTGGAATGTGCATGGAGAAAGCCCCATAAGTATATGTCTCATTATTTCTTCTTGGTTTTAAAATTTTTTTTTAATTGGGGTAAAGCTTAGAATATTGTTTGTCCTAGGTGTACACAATCTGGTTCGTTTGTACATTATATATGTCTATTCAAGTACAGATCCTCTTCCCATGTAAAATGTTACTGAGGGTTCCACAGACCTCCCTTGCTATATGGTTGGTCTTTTTGAGATATGTATATAATATGTGTTTGTATACATATAGTAACACTAATCTTAATTTATCCATTCCCCCCACCTTTCCTTTTAGATGAGCATAGTTTGTTTTCTAAGTCTGTGAGTGTCTTTCTCTGTGGAAATATGTTCCTTTGTGTCAGTTATTAGATAACGCCTATAAGTGATATCATAGAATATAGGTCTTTTGCTTTCCGACTTACCTCATGTTTCGTGATTATCTCCAGACTCATTTGTGGTGCCTCAGAGAGCAGTGGTTCATTGTTTTCCATGGCTATTATTCCATTGTGTACATGGACCACTTCTTCTTTATCCATTCACCTGTTGTTGGACATTTTGATTGCTCCACTGTCTTGGCTATTGTGAATAAGGCTGCACTGCAGCTTTTGCGGCCTGTGTCTTCTCGATTCTTGTCTTCTCAGGTGAGAGGTCCAATGGTGCGCCTGCTGCATTGAATGGTGCCTGCAGTTTTACTTTTAAACACAGCTCCTTTCTGTTCTCATTATTGGCTGTTACCCCTTCACGTCTCACCAGCAGGTAGAGTGTACACAGTTCTCTAAAACCCCTTCAGCATTTATTGTTTGTTGACTTTTTGCTGATGGTAAGTCAACTGGTGTAAGTTGAAACTTTTTGTAGATTAGATTGCATGGGTCTAACACTCCCTGAGGTTGAGCTTTTATCCATTTTCCTTTTTTTTAAAAGGACGTGAGTAAAACTTAACTCTTCATACTCTCTTCTTGAAACATTTGCCTGTTTTGAATTTTTTTGTCCATTCCTTCCTTCAGCACAATTTTTTAGGGCAGGTGTCCTTTACAGCCCTGAGTCCTTGGGAATGTTAAGTGACCATTAGCTGTGAGTTTAAAGCTGTTCTTGCAGGAAACGGCCACAAGGTGGCAGCATTTCCCCTTTACCATATTTGGTTACTAGGGAAACAGAGCCTTAATGGAAGTGGTGTTGTAGGTTGTAAATTAGAATGGAATGTGCCAGGGAAAAGCCCTTTAAGTTTATGTCTCATTACTTCTTGTTCATATTTGTAGTTTACTTTTTATTTTTTATCCCAGCAAATATGATTACAATGGTTTGTTTGTTCTAGGTGTGCAAGATGTGGTTCTTTCCCACATATACATGTATCTATTCTTCCTCGCATCCTTTTCCCATGTAGGTTATGACACAATGTTGAGTAGTCTTCTCCTGGTCTTCCGTACGTCTTTGGTGGTTATATATTTCACATGGTTTGTATATCTCTGTTAACCCCAATGTGGCAATGTATCCAATCCTCATCCCTTTGTATTTGGTGAACCATAAGTTTTTTAATGAATCTGTGATTGTCTTTCTCTGTGGAAATATCTTCATTGGTATCAATTTTTAAGTAACTCTTAAAAGTGATATGATAGGATATGTGTCTTCTGCTTTCTCACTTACTACACGTGGCGTGATTACGTCTAGACTCATCTATGGTGCTTCAAATAGCATTGTCTCATTTTTTTCACTAGCGAATATTCCATTTGTACAGGGAGGAGTTCTTCTTTGTCCATCCATCTGTTGGTGGACTTTTTGGTTACTTCCATATCTTGGCTATTGTAATGGTGTGCAATGCAGATTTGCCTGCCTGTGTCTTTCCAATTCTCTCTTCTTAGGTTATACGTCGAGGAGTGGGCCTGCTGGATCATATGGTAGCTCAATGTTTACCTTTTTAAGGCACCTCCATTCTGTTCTCATTCGTGGCCCTTTCCAAGTTACGTCCCCTTTGATGTTGAGGGTATGCATTTCTCCACAACACCTTCAGCATTTATTGTTTGTAGTTTTCTTGCTGATGGTTATTCTGACAAGAGTGAGCTGATACCTCTCTGTGGTTGAATTCGAATGTGCCACATAATCTGTTGAAATTGAGCTTTAAGGCATGTCCTTTTCTATTTTTCAACCTGTGATTACCCCTTAGTTCTTCAAAGTGTTCTCTTTAAGTATGTGTCACATTTTGAAATATTTTGGCCTTTACCTCCCTCAAGACATTTTGAGGGCCTGTTTCATTTACAGTTCTGCAGTACTTGTTCCTATGAAGTGACCATTAGCACAGGCTTTAAAGCTGCTTTTGCAGGTAACTGCCAGAGGGCGGCAGCCTTTCTATGTCCCCCACCCTGGTAAATAGGGAAAAGCCCTTGTGGCCTGTGGTGTTTCTCGGTTATAAATTAGAGTGGAGTGTGCCCGGACAAACCCACACAAGCTGATGTCTCCTTACTTTTGTTGGATTTTTAAATTTAATTTTTATTTTTTATTGGAGTAATTTTCCACTGTGTACGTGGACCACTTCTACTTTGTGCATTAATCGGTTGATGGACATTTTCATTGCTTCCAAGTGTTGGCTATGGTAAATATTGTTGGAGTGCAGGATTGCCAGCCTGTGACTTTTTGATTCTCATTTTCTCAGGTGATAGGCCCAGCAGTGGGTGTGATTGATTGACTGGTAGCACCGTGTTACCCTTTTCAAAGCAACTTCTTTGTGTTTTCATTAGTGGCTCTTACCACGTCCCCCTTAGAATCGACGGTATGCATTTCTCCACAATCGCTTCAGCATTTATTGTTTGCAGCATTTATGCTAATGGCCCTTCTGGCTGCTGTGAGCTGATAGGTTTTTGTAATTTGGGTTTGCATGTCTTTGAAAATTCGTAAAACTCATCATTTTTCTCCACCGTTTTCTTTTCTGTTAAAAAAAGGAAACAATTGGGAGTACAATAGAACTCTTGAAATTGTGTTCTTGGAAGGTTGCCCTCTTTTGAAATTTTTGGTCGATTTTCCACCCCAGAATTTTATTAGAAAGCAGGTGTCTTTTACCGAACTGCAAGTTTGGTGAATATTTAGTGACCTTTAGCAGTGGGTTTAAAGCTGCTGTTGTAGGAAGTGGCCTCAAGCAGGAAGCATGTCTCCATTCCCATATCTGGGTACTAGGGCAGCAGAGCCTTTCTGGAAGTCGTGTTCCTAGTTTGTAAATTACATTGGAATGTGCATGGAGAAAGCCCCATAAGTTTATGTCTCATTATTTCTTCTTGGTTTTAAATTTTTTTTTAATTGGGGTAAAGCTTAGAATATTGTTTGTCCTAGGTGTACACAATCTGGTTCGTTTGTACATTATATATGTCTATTCAAGTACAGATCCTCTTCCCATGTAAAATGTTACTGAGGGTTCCGCAGACCTCCCTTGCTATATGGTTGGTCTTTTTGAGATATGTATATAATATGTGTTTGTATACATATAGTAACACTAATCTTAATTTATCCATTCCCCCCACCTTTCCTTTTAGATGAGCATAGTTTGTTTTCTAAGTCTGTGAGTGTCTTTCTCTGTGGAAATATGTTCCTTTGTGTCAGTTATTAGATAACGCCTATAAGTGATATCATAGAATATAGGTCTTTTGCTTTCCGACTTACCTCATGTTTCGTGATTATCTCCAGACTCATTTGTGGTGCCTCAGAGAGCAGTGGTTCATTGTTTTCCATGGCTATTATTCCATTGTGTACATGGACCACTTCTTCTTTATCCATTCACCTGTTGTTGGACATTTTGATTGCTCCACTGTCTTGGCTATTGTGAATAAGGCTGCACTGCAGCTTTTGCGGCCTGTGTCTTCTCGATTCTTGTCTTCTCAAGTGAGAGGTCCATTGGTGCGCCTGCTGGATTGAATGGTACCTCCATTTTTACTTTTAAACACAGCTCCTTTCTGTTCTCATTATTGGCTGTTACCCCTTTACGTCTCACCAGCAGGTAGAGGGTACACAGTTCCCTAAAACCCCTTCAGCATTTATTGTTTGTAGACTTTTTGCTCATGGTCAGTCGACTGGTGTAAGTTGAAACTTTTTGTAGATTAGATTGCATGGGTCTAACACTCCCTGAGGTTGAGCTTTTATCCATTTTCCTTTTTTTTAAAAGAGCGTGAGTAAAACTTAACTCTTCATACTCTCTTCTTGAAACATTTGCCTGTTTTGAATTGTTTTGTCCATTCCCTCCTTCAGCACAATTTTTTAGGGCAGGTGTTCTTTACAGCCCTGAGTCCTTGGGAATGTTAAGTGACCATTCGCTGTGAGTTTAAAGCTGTTCTTGCAGGAAACGGCCACAAGGTGGCAGCATTTCCCCTTTACCATATTTGGTTACTAGGGAAACAGAGCCTTAATGGAAGTGGTGTTGTAGGTTGTAAATTAGAATGGAATGTGCCAGGGAAAAGCCCTTTAAGTTTATGTCTCATTACTTCTTGTTCATATTTGTAGTTTACTTTTTATTTTTTATCCCAGTAAATATGATTACAATGGTTTGTTTGTTCTAGGTGTGCAAGATGTGGTTCTTTCACACATATACATGTATCTATTCTTCCTCGCCTCCTTTTCCCATGTAGGTTATGACACAATGTTGAGTAGTCTTCTCCTGGTCTTCCGTACGTCTTTGGTGGTTATATATTTCACATGGTTTGTATATCTCTGTTAACCCCAATGTGGCAATGTATCCAATCCTCATCCCTTTCTATTTGGTGAACCATAAGTTTTTTAATGAATCTGTGATTGCCTTTCTCTGTGGAAATATCTTCATTGGTATCAATTTTTAAGTAACTCTTAAAAGTGATATGATAGGATATGTGCCTTTTGCTATCTCACTTACTACACGTGGCGTGATTACGTCTAGACTCATCTATGGTGCTGCAAACGGCATTGTTTCATTTTTTTCACTAGCGAATATTCCATCTGTACATGGAGGAGTTCTTCTTTGTCCATCCATCTGTTGGTGGACTTTTTGGTTACTTCCATATCTTGGCTATTGTAATACTGTGCAGTGCAGATTTGCCTGCCTGTGTCTTTCCAATTCTCTCTTCTTAGGTTTTACGTCGAGGAGTGGGCCTGCTGGATCATATAGTAGCTCAATGTTTACCTTTTTAAGGCACCTCCATTCTGTTCTCATTCGTGGCCCTTTCCAAGTTACGTCCCCTTTGAAGTTGAGGGTATGCATTTCTCCACAACACTTTCAGCATTTATTGTTTGTAGTTTTCTTGCTGATGGTTATTCTGACAAGTGTGAGCTGATACCTCTCTGTGGTTGAATTCGAATGTGCCACATAATCTGTTGAAATTGAGCTTTAAGGCATGTCCTTTTCTATTTTTCAAGCTGTGATTACCCCTTAGTTCTTCAAAGTGTTCTCTTTAAGTATGTGTCACATTTTGAAATGTTTTGGCCTTTACCTCCCTCAAGACATTTTGAGGGCCTGTTTCATTTACAGTTCTGCAGTACTTGTTCCTATGAAGTGACCATTAGCACAGGCTTTAAAGCTGCTTTTGCAGGTAACTGCCAGAGGGCGGCAGCCTTTCTATGTCCCCCACCCTGGTAACTAGGGAAAAGCCCTTGCGGCCTGTGGTGTTTCTCGGTTATAAATTAGAGTGGAGTGTGCCCGGACAAACCCACACAAGCTGATGTCTCCTTACTTTTGTTGGATTTTTACATTTAATTTTTATTTTTTATTGGAGTAATTTTCCACTGTGTACGTGGACCACTTCTACTTTGTGCATTCCTCGGTTGATGGACATTTTCATTGCTTCCAAGTGTTGGCTATGGTAAATATTGTTGGAGTGCAGGATTGCCAGGCTGTGACTTTTCGATTCTCATTTTCTCAGGTGATAGGCCCAGCAGTGGGTGTAATTGATTGACTGGTAGCACCGTGTTTCCCTTTTCAAAGCACCTTCTTTGTGTTTTCATTAGTGGCTCTTACCACGTCCCCCTTAGAATCCAGGGTACGCATTTCTCCACAATCGCTTCAGCATATATTGTTTGCAGCATTTATGCTAATGGCCCTTCTGGCTGCTGTGAGCTGATAGGTTTTTGTAATTTGGGTTTGCATGTCTTTGAAAATTCGTAAAACTCATCATTTTTCTCCACCGTTTTCTTTTCTGTTAAAAAAAAGGAAACAATTGGGAGTACAATAGAACTCTTGAAATTGTGTTCTTGGAAGGTTGCCCTCTTTTGAAATTTTTGGTCGATTTTCCACTCCAGAATTTTTTTAGAAAGCAGGTGTCTTTTAGCGAACTGCAAGTTTGGTGAATATTTAGTGACCTTTAGCAATGGGTTTAAAGCTGCTGTTGTGGGAAGTGGCCTCAAGCAGGCAGCATATCTCCATTCCCATATCTGGGTACTAGGGCAGCAGAGCCTTTCTGGAAGTCGTGTTCCTAGTTTGTAAATTACATTGGAATGTGCATGGAGAAAGCCCCATAAGTACATGTCTCATTATTTCTTCTTGGTTTTAAAGTTGTTTTTAATTGGGGTAAAGCTGAGAATATTGTTTGTCCTAGGTGTACACAATCTGGTTCGTTTGTACATTATATGTGTCTATTCAAGTACAGATCCTCTTCCCATGTAAAATGTTACTGTCGGTTCCGCAGACCTCCCTTGCTATATGGTTGGTCTTTTTGAGATATGGATATAATATGTGTTTGTATACATATAGTAACACTAATCTTAATTTATCCATTCCCCCCACCTTTCCTTTTAGATGAGCATAGTTTGTTTTCTAAGTCTGTGAGTGTCTTTCTCTGTGGAAATATGTTCCTTTGTGTCAGTTATTAGATAACGCCTATAAGTGATATCATAGAATATAGGTCTTTTGCTTTCCGACTTACCTCATGTTTCGTGATTATCTCCAGACTCATTTGTGGTGCCTCAGAGAGCAGTGGTTCATTGTTTTCCATGGCTATTATTCCATTGTGTACATGGACCACTTCTTTATCCATTCACCTGTTGTTGGACATTTTGATTGCTCCACTGTCTTGGCTATTGTGAATAAGGCTGCACTGCAGCTTTTGCGGCCTGTGTCTTCTCGATTCTTGTCTTCTCAGGTGAGAGGTCCAATGGTGCGCCTGCTGCATTGAATGGTGCCTGCAGTTTTACTTTTAAACACAGCTCCTTTCTGTTCTCATTATTGGCTGTTACCCCTTCACGTCTCACCAGCAGGTAGAGTGTACACAGTTCTCTAAAACCCCTTCAGCATTTATTCTTTGTTGACTTTTTGCTGATGGTAAGTCAACTGGTGTAAGTTGAAACTTTTTGTAGATTAGATTGCATGGGTCTAACACTCCCTGAGGTTGAGCTTTTATCCATTTTCCTTTTTTTTAAAAGAACGTGAGTAAAACTTAACTCTTCATACTCTCTTCTTGAAACATTTGCCTGTTTTGAACTGTTTTGTCCATTCCTTCCTTCAGCACAATTTTTTAGGGCAGGTGTCCTTTACAGCCCTGAGTCCTTGGGAATGTTAAGTGACCATTAGCTGTGAGTTTAAAGCTGTTCTTGCAGGAAACGGCCACAAGGTGGTAGCATTTCCCCTTTACCATATTTGGTTACTAGGGAAACAGAGCCTTAATGGAAGTGGTGTTGTAGGTTGTAAATTAGAATGGAATGTGCCAGGGAAACGCCCTTTAAGTTTATGTCTCATTACTTCTTGTTCAAATTTGTAGTTTACTTTTTATTTTTTATCCCAGTAAATATGATTACAATGGTTTGTTTGTTCTAGGTGTGCAAGAAGTGGTTCTTTCACACATACACATGTATCTATTCTTCCTCGCATCCTTTTCCCATGTAGGTTATGAAACAATGTTGAGTAGTCTTCTCCTGGTCTTCCGTACGTCTTTGGTGATTATATATTTCACATGGTTTGTATATCTCTGTTAACCCCAATGTGGCAATGTATCCAATCCTCATCCCTTTCTATTTGGTGAACCATAAGTTTTTTAATGAATCTGTGATTGCCTTTCTCTGTGGAAATATCTTCATTGGTATCAATTTTTAAGTAACTCTTAAAAGTGATATGATAGGATATGTGCCTTTTGCTTTCTCACTTACTACACGTGGCGTGATTACGTCTAGACTCATCTATGGTGCTTCAAATAGCATTGTTTCATTTTTTTCACTAGCGAATATTCCATCTGTACATGGAGGAGTTCTTCTTTGTCCATCCATCTGTTGGTGGACATTTTGGTTACTTCCCTATCTTGGCTATTGTAATACTGTGCAGTGCAGATTTGCCTGCCTGTGTCTTTCCAATTCTCTCTTCTTAGGTTATACGTCGAGGAGTGGGCCTGCTGGATCATATGGTAGCTCAATGTTTACCTTTTTAAGGCACCTCCATTCTGTTCTCATTCGTGGCCCTTTCCAAGTTACGTCCCCTTTGATGTTGAGGGTATGCATTTCTCCACAACACCTTCAGCATTTATTGTTTGTAGTTTTCTTGCTGATGGTTATTCTGACAAGAGTGAGCTGATACCTCTCTGTGGTTGAATTCGAATGTGCCACATAATCTGTTGAAATTGAGCTTTAAGGCATGTCCTTTTCTATTTTTCAAGCTGTGATTACCCCTTAGTTCTTCAAAGTGTTCTCTTTAAGTATGTGTCACATTTTGAAATATTTTGGCCTTTACCTCCCTCAAGACATTTTGAGGGCCTGTTTCATTTACAGTTCTGCAGTACTTGTTCCTATGAAGTGACCATTAGCACAGGCTTTAAAGCTGCTTTTGCAGGTAACTGCCAGAGGGCGGCAGCCTTTCTATGTCCCCCACCCTGGTAAATAGGGAAAAGCCCTTGTGGCCTGTGGTGTTTCTCGGTTATAAATTAGAGTGGAGTGTGCCCGGACAAACCCACACAAGCTGATGTCTCATTACTTTTGTTGGATTTTTAAATTTAATTTTTATTTTTTATTGGAGTAATTTTCCACTGTGTACGTGGACCACTTCTACTTTGTGCATTAATCGGTTGATGGACATTTTCATTGCTTCCAAGTGTTGGCTATGGTAAATATTGTTGGAGTGCAGGATTGCCAGCCTGTGACTTTTTGATTCTCATTTTCTCAGGTGATAGGCCCAGGAGTGGGTGTGATTGATTGACTGGTAGCACCGTGTTACCCTTTTCAAAGCACCTTCTTTGTGTTTTCATTAGTGGCTCTTACCACGTCCCCCTTAGAATCGATGGTATGCATTTCTCCACAATCGCTTCAGCATTTATTGTTTGCAGCATTTATGCTAATGGCCCTTCTGGCTGCTGTGAGCTGATAGGTTTTTGTAATTTGGGTTTGCATGTCTTTGGAAATTCGTAAAACTCATCATTTTTCTCCACCGTTTTCTTTTCTGTTAAAAAAAGGAAACAATTGGGAGTACAATAGAACTCTTGAAATTGTGTTCTTGGAAGGTTGCCCTCTTTTGAAATTTTTGGTCGATTTTCCACCCCAGAATTTTATTAGAAAGCAGGTGTCTTTTACCGAACTGCAAGTTTGGTGAATATTTAGTGACCTTTAGCAATGGGTTTAAAGCTGCTGTTGTAGGAAGTGGCCTCAAGCAGGAAGCATGTCTCCATTCCCATATCTGGGTACTAGGGCAGCAGAGCCTTTCTGGAAGTCGTGTTCCTAGTTTGTAAATTACATTGGAATGTGCATGAAGAAAGCCCCATAAGTTTATATCTCATTATTTCTTCTTGGTTTTAAATTTTTTTTTTTAATTGGGGTAAAGCTTAGAATATTGTTTGTCCTAGGTGTACACCATCTGGTTCGTTTGTACATTATGTATGTCTATTAAAGTACAGATCCTCTTCCCATGTAAAATGTTACTGAGGGTTCCGCAGACCTCCCTTGCTCTATGGTTGGTCTTTTTGAGATATGGATATAATATGTGTTTGTATACATATAGTAACACTAATCTTAATTTATCCATTCCCCCCACCTTTCCTTTTAGATGAGCATAGTTTGTTTTCTAAGTCTGTGAGTGTCTTTCTCTGTGGAAATATGTTCCTTTGTGTCAGTTATTAGATAACGCCTATAAGTGATATCATAGAATATAGGTCTTTTGCTTTCCGACTTACCTCATGTTTCGTGATTATCTCCAGACTCATTTGTGGTGCCTCAGAGAGCAGTGGTTCATTGTTTTCCATGGCTATTATTCCATTGTGTACATGGACCACTTCTTCTTTATCCATTTACCGGTTGTTGGACATTTTGATTGCTTCACTGTCTTGGCTATTGTGAATAAGGCTGCACTGCAGCTTTTGCGGCCTGTGTCTTCTCGATTCTTGTCTTCTCAAGTGAGAGGTCCATTGGTGCGCCTGCTGGATTGAATGGTACCTCCATTTTTACTTTTAAACACAGCTCCTTTCTGTTCTCATTATTGGCTGTTACCCCTTTACGTCTCACCAGCAGGTAGAGGGTACACAGTTCCCTAAAACCCCTTCAGCATTTATTGTTTGTAGACTTTTTGCTCATGGTCAGTCGACTAGTGTAAGTTGAAACTTTTTGTAGATTAGATTGCATGGGTCTAACACTCCCTGAGGTTGAGCTTTTATCCATTTTCCTTTTTTTTAAAAGAGCGTGAGTAAAACTTAACTCTTCATACTCTCTTCTTGAAACATTTGCCTGTTTTGAATTGTTTTGTCCATTCCCTCCTTCAGCACAATTTTTTAGGGCAGGTGTTCTTTACAGCCCTGAGTCCTTGGGAATGTTAAGTGACCATTCGCTGTGAGTTTAAAGCGGTTCTTGCAGGAAACGGCCACAAGGTGGCAGCATTTCCCCTTTACCATATTTGGTTACTAGGGAAACAGAGCCTTAATGGAAGTGGTGTTGTAGGTTGTAAATTAGAATGGAATGTGCCAGGGAAAAGCCCTTTAAGTTTATGTCTCATTACTTCTTGTTCATATTTGTAGTTTACTTTTTATTTTTTATCCCAGTAAATATGATTACAATGGTTTGTTTGTTCTAGGTGTGCAAGATGTGGTTCTTTCACACATATACATGTATCTATTCTTCCTCGCATCCTTTTCCCATGTAGGTTATGACACAATGTTGAGTAGTCTTCTCCTGGTCTTCCGTACGTCTTTGGTGATTATATATTTCACATGGTTTGTATATCTCTGTTAACCCCAATGTGGCAATGTATCCAATCCTCATCCCTTTCTATTTGGTGAACCATAAGTTTTTTAATGAATCTGTGATTGTCTTTCTCTGTGGAAATATCTTCATTGGTATCAATTTTTAAGTAACTCTTAAAAGTGATATGATAGGATATGTGCCTTTTGCTATCTCACTTACTACACGTGGCGTGATTACGTCTAGACTCATCTATGGTGCTGCAAACGGCATTGTTTCATTTTTTTCACTAGCGAATATTCCATCTGTACATGGAGGAGTTCTTCTTTGTCCATCCATCTGTTGGTGGACTTTTTGGTTACTTCCATATCTTGGCTATTGTAATACTGTGCAGTGCAGATTTGCCTGCCTGTGTCTTTCCAATTCTCTCTTCTTAGGTTTTACGTCGAGGAGTGGGCCTGCTGGATCATATAGTAGCTCAATGTTTACCTTTTTAAGGCACCTCCATTCTGTTCTCATTCGTGGCCCTTTCCAAGTTACGTCCCCTTTGAAGTTGAGGGTATGCATTTCTCCACAACACTTTCAGCATTTATTGTTTGTAGTTTTCTTGCTGATGGTTATTCTGACAAGTGTGAGCTGATACCTCTCTGTGGTTGAATTCGAATGTGCCACATAATCTGTTGAAATTGAGCTTTAAGGCATGTCCTTTTCTATTTTTCAAGCTGTGATTACCCCTTAGTTCTTTAAAGTGTTCTCTTTAAGTATGTGTCACATTTTGAAATGTTTTGGCCTTTACCTCCCTCAAGACATTTTGAGGGCCTGTTTCATTTACAGTTCTGCAGTACTTGTTCCTATGAAGTGACCATTAGCACAGGCTTTAAAGCTGCTTTTGCAGGTAACTGCCAGAGGGCGGCAGCCTTTCTATGTCCCCCACCCTGGTAACTAGGGAAAAGCCCTTGCGGCCTGTGGTGTTTCTCGGTTATAAATTAGAGTGGAGTGTGCCCGGACAAACCCACACAAGCTGATGTCTCCTTACTTTTGTTGGATTTTTACATTTAATTTTTATTTTTTATTGGAGTAAGTTTCCACTGTGTACGTGGACCACTTCTACTTTGTGCATTCCTCGGTTGATGGACATTTTCATTGCTTCCAAGTGTTGGCTATGGTAAATATTGTTGGAGTGCAGGATTGCCAGGCTGTGACTTTTCGATTCTCATTTTCTCAGGTGATAGGCCCAGCAGTGGGTGTAATTGATTGACTGGTAGCACCGTGTTTCCCTTTTCAAAGCACCTTCTTTGTGTTTTCATTAGTGGCTCTTACCACGTCCCCCTTAGAATCCAGGGTACGCATTTCTCCACAATCGCTTCAGCATATATTGTTTGCAGCATTTATGCTAATGGCCCTTCTGGCTGCTGTGAGCTGATAGGTTTTTGTAATTTGGGTTTGCATGTCTTTGAAAATTCGTAAAACTCATCATTTTTCTCCACCGTTTTCTTTTCTGTTAAAAAAAAGGAAACAATTGGGAGTACAATAGAACTCTTGAAATTGTGTTCTTGGAAGGTTGCCCTCTTTTGAAATTTTTGGTCGATTTTCCACTCCAGAATTTTTTTAGAAAGCAGGTGTCTTTTAGCGAACTGCAAGTTTGGTGAATATTTAGTGACCTTTAGCAATGGGTTTAAAGCTGCTGTTGTGGGAAGTGGCCTCAAGCAGGCAGCATATCTCCATTCCCATATCTGGGTACTAGGGCAGCAGAGCCTTTCTGGAAGTCGTGTTCCTAGTTTGTAAATTACATTGGAATGTGCATGGAGAAAGCCCCATAAGTATATGTCTCATTATTTCTTCTTGGTTTTAAAGTTGTTTTTAATTGGGGTAAAGCTTAGAATATTGTTTGTCCTAGGTGTACACCATCTGGTTCGTTTGTACATTATAGATGTCTATTCAAGTACAGATCCTCTTCCCATGTAAAATGTTACTGACGGTTCCGCAGACCTCCCTTGCTATATGGTTGGTCTTTTTGAGATATGGATACAATATGTGTTTGTATACATATAGTAACACTAATCTTAATTTATCCATTCCCCCCACCTTTCCTTTTAGATGAGCATAGTTTGTTTTCTAAGTCTGTGAGTGTCTTTCTCTGTGGAAATATGTTCCTTTGTGTCAGTTATTAGATAACGCCTATAAGTGATATCATAGAATATAGGTCTTTTGCTTTCCGACTTACCTCATGTTTCGTGATTATCTCCAGACTCATTTGTGGTGCCTCAGAGAGCAGTGGTTCATTGTTTTCCATGGCTATTATTCCATTGTGTACATGGACCACTTCTTCTTTATCCATTCACCTGTTGTTGGACATTTTGATTGCTCCACTGTCTTGGCTATTGTGAATAAGGCTGCACTGCAGCTTTTGCGGCCTGTGTCTTCTCGATTCTTGTCTTCTCAGGTGAGAGGTCCAATGGTGCGCCTGCTGCATTGAATGGTGCCTGCAGTTTTACTTTTAAACACAGCTCCTTTCTGTTCTCATTATTGGCTGTTACCCCTTCACGTCTCACCAGCAGGTAGAGGGTACACAGTTCCCTAAAACCCCTTCAGCATTTATTGTTTGTAGACTTTTTGCTCATGTTCAGGCGACTGGTGTAAGTTGAAACTTTTTGTAGATTAGATTGCATGGGTCTAACACTCCCTGAGGTTGAGCTTTTATCCATTTTCCTTTTTTTTTAAAAGAGCGTGAGTAAAACTTAACTCTTCATACTCTCTTCTTGAAACATTTGCCTGTTTTGAATTGTTTTGTCCATTCCCTCCTTCAGCACAATTTTTTAGGGCAGGTGTCCTTTACAGCCCTGAGTCCTTGGGAATGTTACGTGACCATTAGCTGTGAGTTTAAAGCTGTTCTTGCAGGAAACGGCCACAAGGTGGCAGCATTTCCCCTTTACCATATTTGGTTACTAGGGAAACAGAGCCTTAATGGAAGTGGTGTTGTAGGTTGTAAATTAGAATGGAATGTGCCAGGGAAAAGCCCTTTAAGTTTATGTCTCATTACTTCTTGTTCATATTTGTAGTTTACTTTTTATTTTTTATCCCAGTAAATATGATTACAATGGTTTGTTTGTTCTAGGTGTGCAAGATGTGGTTCTTTCACACATATACATGTATCTATTGTTCCTCGCATCCTTTTCCCATGTAGGTTATGACACAATGTTGAGTAGTCTTCTCCTGGTCTTCCGTACGTCTTTGGTGGTTATATATTTCACATGGTTTGTATATCTCTGTTAACCCCAATGTGGCAATGTATCCAATCCTCATCCCTTTCTATTTGGTGAACCATAAGTTTTTTAATGAATCTGTGATTGCCTTTCTCTGTGGAAATATCTTCATTGGTATCAATTTTTAAGTAACTCTTAAAAGTGATATGATAGGATATGTGTCTTTTGCTTTCTCACTTACTACACGTGGCGTGATTACGTCTAGACTCATCTATGGTGCTGCAAACGGCATTGTTTCATTTTTTTCACTAGCGAATATTCCATCTGTACATGGAGGAGTTCTTCTTTGTCCATCCATCTGTTGGTGGACTTTTTGGTTACTTCCATATCTTGGCTATTGTAATACTGTGCAGTGCAGATTTGCCTGCCTGTGTCTTTCCAATTCTCTCTTCTTAGGTTTTACGTCGAGGAGTGGGCCTGCTGGATCATATAGTAGCTCAATGTTTACCTTTTTAAGGCACCTCCATTCTGTTCTCATTCGTGGCCCTTTCCAAGTTACGTCCCCTTTGAAGTTGAGGGTATGCATTTCTCCACAACACTTTCAGCATTTATTGTTTGTAGTTTTCTTGCTGATGGTTATTCTGACAAGTGTGAGCTGATACCTCTCTGTGGTTGAATTCGAATGTGCCACATAATCTGTTGAAATTGAGCTTTAAGGCATGTCCTTTGCTATTTTTCAAGCTGTGATTACCCCTTAGTTCTTCAAAGTGTTCTCTTTAAGTATGTGTCACATTTTGAAATGTTTTGGCCTTTACCTCCCTCAAGACATTTAGAGGGCCTGTTTCATTTACAGTTCTGCAGTACTTGTTCCTATGAAGTGACCATTAGCACAGGCTTTAAAGCTGCTTTTGCAGGTAACTGCCAGAGGGCGGCAGCCTTTCTATGTCCCCCACCCTGGTAACTAGGGAAAAGCCCTTGCGGCCTGTGGTGTTTCTCGGTTATAAATTAGAGTGGAGTGTGCCCGGACAAACCCACACAAGCTGATGTCTCCTTACTTTTGTTGGATTTTTACATTTAATTTTTATTTTTTATTGGAGTAAGTTTCCACTGTGTACGTGGACCACTTCTACTTTGTGCATTCCTCGGTTGATGGACATTTTCATTGCTTCCAAGTGTTGGCTATGGTAAATATTGTTGGAGTGCAGGATTGCCAGGCTGTGACTTTTCGATTCTCATTTTTTCTCAGGTGATAGGCCCAGCAGTGGGTGTGATTGATTGACTGGTAGCACCGTGTTTCCCTTTTCAAAGCACCTTCTTTGTGTTTTCATTAGTGGCTCTTACCACGTCCCCCTTAGAATCGAGGGTACGCATTTCTCCACAATCGCTTCAGCATATATTGTTTGCAGCATTTATGCTAATGGCCCTTCTGGCTGCTGTGAGCTGATAGGTTTTTGTAATTTGGGTTTGCATGTCTTTGAAAATTCGTAAAACTCATCATTTTTCTCCACCGTTTTCTTTTCTGTTAAAAAAAAAGGAAACAATTGGGAGTACAATAGAACTCTTGAAATTGTGTTCTTGGAAGGTTGCCCTCTTTTGAAATTTTTGGTCGATTTTCCACTCCAGAATTTTTTTAGAAAGCAGGTGTCTTTTACCGAACTGCAAGTTTGGTGAATATTTAGTGACCTTTAGCAATGGGTTTAAATCTGCTGTTGTGGGAAGTGGCCTCAAGCAGGCAGCATATCTCCATTCCCATATCTGGGTACTAGGGCAGCAGAGCCTTTCTGGAAGTCGTGTTCCTAGTTTGTAAATTACATTGGAATGTGCATGGAGAAAGCCCCATAAGTTTATGTCTCATTATTTCTTCTTGGTTTTAAAATTTTTTTAAATTGGGATAAAGCTTAGAATATTGTTTGTCCTAGGTGTACACAATCTGGTTCGTTTGTACATTATATATGTCTATTCAAGTACAGATCCTCTTCCCATGTAAAATGTTACTGACGGTTCCACAGACCTCCCTTGCTATATGGTTGGTCTTTTTGAGATATGGATATAATATGTGTTTGTATACATATAGTAACACTAATCTTAATTTATCCATTCCCCCCACCTTTCCTTTTAGATGAGCATAGTTTGTTTTCTAAGTCTGTGAGTGTCTTTCTCTGTGGAAATATGTTCCTTTGTGTCAGTTATTAGATAACGCCTATAAGTGATATCATAGAATATAGGTCTTTTGCTTTCCGACTTACCTCATGTTTCGTGAATATCTCCAGACTCATTTGTGGTGCCTCAGAGAGCAGTGGTTCATTGTTTTCCATGGCTATTATTCCATTGTGTACATGGACCACTTCTTCTTTATCCATTCACCTGTTGTTGGACATTTTGATTGCTCCACTGTCTTGGCTATTGTGAATAAGGCTGCACTGCAGCTTTTGCGGCCTGTGTCTTCTCGATTCTTGTCTTCTCAGGTGAGAGGTCCAATGGTGCGCCTGCTGCATTGAATGGTGCCTGCAGTTTTACTTTTAAACACAGCTCCTTTCTGTTCTCATTATTGGCTGTTACCCCTTCACGTCTCACCAGCAGGTAGAGTGTACACAGTTCCCTAAAACCCCTTCAGCATTTATTGTTTGTAGACTTTTTGCTCATGTTCAGGCGACTGGTGTAAGTTGAAACTTTTTGTAGATTAGATTGCATGGGTCTAACACTCCCTGAGGTTGAGCTTTTATCCATTTTCCTTTTTTTTTAAAAGAGCGTGAGTAAAACTTAACTCTTCATACTCTCTTCTTGAAACATTTGCCTGTTTTGAATTGTTTTGTCCATTCCCTCCTTCAGCACAATTTTTTAGGGCAGGTGTCCTTTACAGCCCTGAGTCCTTGGGAATGTTACGTGACCATTAGCTGTGAGTTTAAAGCTGTTCTTGCAGGAAACGGCCACAAGGTGGCAGCATTTCCCCTTTACCATATTTGGTTACTAGGGAAACAGAGCCTTAATGGAAGTGGTGTTGTAGGTTGTAAATTAGAATGGAATGTGCCAGGGAAAAGCCCTTTAAGTTTATGTCTCATTACTTCTTGTTCATATTTGTAGTTTACTTTTTATTTTTTATCCCAGTAAATATGATTACAATGGTTTGTTTGTTCTAGGTGTGCAAGATGTGGTTCTTTCACACATATACATGTATCTATTGTTCCTCGCATCCTTTTCCCATGTAGGTTATGACACAATGTTGAGTAGTCTTCTCCTGGTCTTCCGTACGTCTTTGGTGGTTATATATTTCACATGGTTTGTATATCTCTGTTAACCCCAATGTGGCAATGTATCCAATCCTCATCCCTTTCTATTTGGTGAACCATAAGTTTTTTAATGAATCTGTGATTGCCTTTCTCTGTGGAAATATCTTCATTGGTATCAATTTTTAAGTAACTCTTAAAAGTGATATGATAGGATATGTGTCTTTTGCTTTCTCACTTACTACACGTGGCGTGATTACGTCTAGACTCATCTATGGTGCTGCAAACGGCATTGTTTCATTTTTTTCACTAGCGAATATTCCATCTGTACATGGAGGAGTTCTTCTTTGTCCATCCATCTGTTGGTGGACTTTTTGGTTACTTCCATATCTTGGCTATTGTAATACTGTGCAGTGCAGATTTGCCTGCCTGTGTCTTTCCAATTCTCTCTTCTTAGGTTTTACGTCGAGGAGTGGGCCTGCTGGATCATATAGTAGCTCAATGTTTACCTTTTTAAGGCACCTCCATTCTGTTCTCATTCGTGGCCCTTTCCAAGTTACGTCCCCTTTGAAGTTGAGGGTATGCATTTCTCCACAACACTTTCAGCATTTATTGTTTGTAGTTTTCTTGCTGATGGTTATTCTGACAAGTGTGAGCTGATACCTCTCTGTGGTTGAATTCGAATGTGCCACATAATCTGTTGAAATTGAGCTTTAAGGCATGTCCTTTGCTATTTTTCAAGCTGTGATTACCCCTTAGTTCTTCAAAGTGTTCTCTTTAAGTATGTGTCACATTTTGAAATGTTTTGGCCTTTACCTCCCTCAAGACATTTTGAGGGCCTGTTTCATTTACAGTTCTGCAGTACTTGTTCCTATGAAGTGACCATTAGCACAGGCTTTAAAGCTGCTTTTGCAGGTAACTGCCAGAGGGCGGCAGCCTTTCTATGTCCCCCACCCTGGTAACTAGGGAAAAGCCCTTGCGGCCTGTGGTGTTTCTCGGTTATAAATTAGAGTGGAGTGTGCCCGGACAAACCCACACAAGCTGATGTCTCCTTACTTTTGTTGGATTTTTACATTTAATTTTTATTTTTTATTGGAGTAAGTTTCCACTGTGTACGTGGACCACTTCTACTTTGTGCATTCCTCGGTTGATGGACATTTTCATTGCTTCCAAGTGTTGGCTATGGTAAATATTGTTGGAGTGCAGGATTGCCAGGCTGTGACTTTTCGATTCTCATTTTTTCTCAGGTGATAGGCCCAGCAGTGGGTGTGATTGATTGACTGGTAGCACCGTGTTTCCCTTTTCAAAGCACCTTCTTTGTGTTTTCATTAGTGGCTCTTACCACGTCCCCCTTAGAATCGAGGGTACGCATTTCTCCACAATCGCTTCAGCATATATTGTTTGCAGCATTTATGCTAATGGCCCTTCTGGCTGCTGTGAGCTGATAGGTTTTTGTAATTTGGGTTTGCATGTCTTTGAAAATTCGTAAAACTCATCATTTTTCTCCACCGTTTTCTTTTCTGTTAAAAAAAAAAGGAAACAATTGGGAGTACAATAGAACTCTTGAAATTGTGTTCTTGGAAGGTTGCCCTCTTTTGAAATTTTTGGTCGATTTTCCACTCCAGAATTTTTTTAGAAAGCAGGTGTCTTTTACCGAACTGCAAGTTTGGTGAATATTTAGTGACCTTTAGCAATGGGTTTAAATCTGCTGTTGTGGGAAGTGGCCTCAAGCAGGCAGCATATCTCCATTCCCATATCTGGGTACTAGGGCAGCAGAGCCTTTCTGGAAGTCGTGTTCCTAGTTTGTAAATTACATTGGAATGTGCATGGAGAAAGCCCCATAAGTATATGTCTCATTATTTCTTCTTGGTTTTAAATTTTTTTTTTAATTGGGGTAAAGCTTAGAATATTGTTTGTCCTAGGTGTACACCATCTGGTTCGTTTGTACATTATAGATGTCTATTCAAGTACAGATCCTCTTCCCATGTAAAATGTTACTGACGGTTCCGCAGACCTCCCTTGCTATATGGTTGGTCTTTTTGAGATATGGATACAATATGTGTTTGTATACATATAGTAACACTAATCTTAATTTATCCATTCCCCCCACCTTTCCTTTTAGATGAGCATAGTTTGTTTTCTAAGTCTGTGAGTGTCTTTCTCTGTGGAAATATGTTCCTTTGTGTCAGTTATTAGATAACGCCTATAAGTGATATCATAGAATATAGGTCTTTTGCTTTCCGACTTACCTCATGTTTCGTGATTATCTCCAGACTCATTTGTGGTGCCTCAGAGAGCAGTGGTTCATTGTTTTCCATGGCTATTATTCCATTGTGTACATGGACCACTTCTTCTTTATCCATTCACCTGTTGTTGGACATTTTGATTGCTCCACTGTCTTGGCTATTGTGAATAAGGCTGCACTGCAGCTTTTGCGGCCTGTGTCTTCTCGATTCTTGTCTTCTCAGGTGAGAGGTCCAATGGTGCGCCTGCTGCATTGAATGGTGCCTGCAGTTTTACTTTTAAACACAGCTCCTTTCTGTTCTCATTATTGGCTGTTACCCCTTCACGTCTCACCAGCAGGTAGAGGGTACACAGTTCCCTAAAACCCCTTCAGCATTTATTGTTTGTAGACTTTTTGCTCATGTTCAGGCGACTGGTGTAAGTTGAAACTTTTTGTAGATTAGATTGCATGGGTCTAACACTCCCTGAGGTTGAGCTTTTATCCATTTTCCTTTTTTTTTAAAAGAGCGTGAGTAAAACTTAACTCTTCATACTCTCTTCTTGAAACATTTGCCTGTTTTGAATTGTTTTGTCCATTCCCTCCTTCAGCACAATTTTTTAGGGCAGGTGTCCTTTACAGCCCTGAGTCCTTGGGAATGTTACGTGACCATTAGCTGTGAGTTTAAAGCTGTTCTTGCAGGAAACGGCCACAAGGTGGCAGCATTTCCCCTTTACCATATTTGGTTACTAGGGAAACAGAGCCTTAATGGAAGTGGTGTTGTAGGTTGTAAATTAGAATGGAATGTGCCAGGGAAAAGCCCTTTAAGTTTATGTCTCATTACTTCTTGTTCATATTTGTAGTTTACTTTTTATTTTTTATCCCAGTAAATATGATTACAATGGTTTGTTTGTTCTAGGTGTGCAAGATGTGGTTCTTTCACACATATACATGTATCTATTGTTCCTCGCATCCTTTTCCCATGTAGGTTATGACACAATGTTGAGTAGTCTTCTCCTGGTCTTCCGTACGTCTTTGGTGGTTATATATTTCACATGGTTTGTATATCTCTGTTAACCCCAATGTGGCAATGTATCCAATCCTCATCCCTTTCTATTTGGTGAACCATAAGTTTTTTAATGAATCTGTGATTGCCTTTCTCTGTGGAAATATCTTCATTGGTATCAATTTTTAAGTAACTCTTAAAAGTGATATGATAGGATATGTGTCTTTTGCTTTCTCACTTACTACACGTGGCGTGATTACGTCTAGACTCATCTATGGTGCTGCAAACGGCATTGTTTCATTTTTTTCACTAGCGAATATTCCATCTGTACATGGAGGAGTTCTTCTTTGTCCATCCATCTGTTGGTGGACTTTTTGGTTACTTCCATATCTTGGCTATTGTAATACTGTGCAGTGCAGATTTGCCTGCCTGTGTCTTTCCAATTCTCTCTTCTTAGGTTTTACGTCGAGGAGTGGGCCTGCTGGATCATATAGTAGCTCAATGTTTACCTTTTTAAGGCACCTCCATTCTGTTCTCATTCGTGGCCCTTTCCAAGTTACGTCCCCTTTGAAGTTGAGGGTATGCATTTCTCCACAACACTTTCAGCATTTATTGTTTGTAGTTTTCTTGCTGATGGTTATTCTGACAAGTGTGAGCTGATACCTCTCTGTGGTTGAATTCGAATGTGCCACATAATCTGTTGAAATTGAGCTTTAAGGCATGTCCTTTGCTATTTTTCAAGCTGTGATTACCCCTTAGTTCTTCAAAGTGTTCTCTTTAAGTATGTGTCACATTTTGAAATGTTTTGGCCTTTACCTCCCTCAAGACATTTAGAGGGCCTGTTTCATTTACAGTTCTGCAGTACTTGTTCCTATGAAGTGACCATTAGCACAGGCTTTAAAGCTGCTTTTGCAGGTAACTGCCAGAGGGCGGCAGCCTTTCTATGTCCCCCACCCTGGTAACTAGGGAAAAGCCCTTGCGGCCTGTGGTGTTTCTCGGTTATAAATTAGAGTGGAGTGTGCCCGGACAAACCCACACAAGCTGATGTCTCCTTACTTTTGTTGGATTTTTACATTTAATTTTTATTTTTTATTGGAGTAATTTTCCACTGTGTACGTGGACCACTTCTACTTTGTGCATTCCTCGGTTGATGGACATTTTCATTGCTTCCAAGTGTTGGCTATGGTAAATATTGTTGGAGTGCAGGATTGCCAGGCTGTGACTTTTCGATTCTCATTTTTTCTCAGGTGATAGGCCCAGCAGTGGGTGTGATTGATTGACTGGTAGCACCGTGTTTCCCTTTTCAAAGCACCTTCTTTGTGTTTTCATTAGTGGCTCTTACCACGTCCCCCTTAGAATCGAGGGTACGCATTTCTCCACAATCGCTTCAGCATATATTGTTTGCAGCATTTATGCTAATGGCCCTTCTGGCTGCTGTGAGCTGATAGGTTTTTGTAATTTGGGTTTGCATGTCTTTGAAAATTCGTAAAACTCATCATTTTTCTCCACCGTTTTCTTTTCTGTTAAAAAAAAAAGGAAACAATTGGGAGTACAATAGAACTCTTGAAATTGTGTTCTTGGAAGGTTGCCCTCTTTTGAAATTTTTGGTCGATTTTCCACTCCAGAATTTTTTTAGAAAGCAGGTGTCTTTTACCGAACTGCAAGTTTGGTGAATATTTAGTGACCTTTAGCAATGGGTTTAAATCTGCTGTTGTGGGAAGTGGCCTCAAGCAGGCAGCATATCTCCATTCCCATATCTGGGTACTAGGGCAGCAGAGCCTTTCTGGAAGTCGTGTTCCTAGTTTGTAAATTACATTGGAATGTGCATGGAGAAAGCCCCATAAGTATATGTCTCATTATTTCTTCTTGGTTTTAAATTTTTTTTTTAATTGGGGTAAAGCTTAGAATATTGTTTGTCCTAGGTGTACACCATCTGGTTCGTTTGTACATTATAGATGTCTATTCAAGTACAGATCCTCTTCCCATGTAAAATGTTACTGACGGTTCCGCAGACCTCCCTTGCTATATGGTTGGTCTTTTTGAGATATGGATACAATATGTGTTTGTATACATATAGTAACACTAATCTTAATTTATCCATTCCCCCCACCTTTCCTTTTAGATGAGCATAGTTTGTTTTCTAAGTCTGTGAGTGTCTTTCTCTGTGGAAATATGTTCCTTTGTGTCAGTTATTAGATAACGCCTATAAGTGATATCATAGAATATAGGTCTTTTGCTTTCCGACTTACCTCATGTTTCGTGATTATCTCCAGACTCATTTGTGGTGCCTCAGAGAGCAGTGGTTCATTGTTTTCCATGGCTATTATTCCATTGTGTACATGGACCACTTCTTCTTTATCCATTCACCTGTTGTTGGACATTTTGATTGCTCCACTGTCTTGGCTATTGTGAATAAGGCTGCACTGCAGCTTTTGCGGCCTGTGTCTTCTCGATTCTTGTCTTCTCAGGTGAGAGGTCCAATGGTGCGCCTGCTGCATTGAATGGTGCCTGCAGTTTTACTTTTAAACACAGCTCCTTTCTGTTCTCATTATTGGCTGTTACCCCTTCACGTCTCACCAGCAGGTAGAGGGTACACAGTTCCCTAAAACCCCTTCAGCATTTATTGTTTGTAGACTTTTTGCTCATGTTCAGGCGACTGGTGTAAGTTGAAACTTTTTGTAGATTAGATTGCATGGGTCTAACACTCCCTGAGGTTGAGCTTTTATCCATTTTCCTTTTTTTTTAAAAGAGCGTGAGTAAAACTTAACTCTTCATACTCTCTTCTTGAAACATTTGCCTGTTTTGAATTGTTTTGTCCATTCCCTCCTTCAGCACAATTTTTTAGGGCAGGTGTCCTTTACAGCCCTGAGTCCTTGGGAATGTTACGTGACCATTAGCTGTGAGTTTAAAGCTGTTCTTGCAGGAAACGGCCACAAGGTGGCAGCATTTCCCCTTTACCATATTTGGTTACTAGGGAAACAGAGCCTTAATGGAAGTGGTGTTGTAGGTTGTAAATTAGAATGGAATGTGCCAGGGAAAAGCCCTTTAAGTTTATGTCTCATTACTTCTTGTTCATATTTGTAGTTTACTTTTTATTTTTTATCCCAGTAAATATGATTACAATGGTTTGTTTGTTCTAGGTGTGCAAGATGTGGTTCTTTCACACATATACATGTATCTATTGTTCCTCGCATCCTTTTCCCATGTAGGTTATGACACAATGTTGAGTAGTCTTCTCCTGGTCTTCCGTACGTCTTTGGTGGTTATATATTTCACATGGTTTGTATATCTCTGTTAACCCCAATGTGGCAATGTATCCAATCCTCATCCCTTTCTATTTGGTGAACCATAAGTTTTTTAATGAATCTGTGATTGCCTTTCTCTGTGGAAATATCTTCATTGGTATCAATTTTTAAGTAACTCTTAAAAGTGATATGATAGGATATGTGTCTTTTGCTTTCTCACTTACTACACGTGGCGTGATTACGTCTAGACTCATCTATGGTGCTGCAAACGGCATTGTTTCATTTTTTTCACTAGCGAATATTCCATCTGTACATGGAGGAGTTCTTCTTTGTCCATCCATCTGTTGGTGGACTTTTTGGTTACTTCCATATCTTGGCTATTGTAATACTGTGCAGTGCAGATTTGCCTGCCTGTGTCTTTCCAATTCTCTCTTCTTAGGTTTTACGTCGAGGAGTGGGCCTGCTGGATCATATAGTAGCTCAATGTTTACCTTTTTAAGGCACCTCCATTCTGTTCTCATTCGTGGCCCTTTCCAAGTTACGTCCCCTTTGAAGTTGAGGGTATGCATTTCTCCACAACACTTTCAGCATTTATTGTTTGTAGTTTTCTTGCTGATGGTTATTCTGACAAGTGTGAGCTGATACCTCTCTGTGGTTGAATTCGAATGTGCCACATAATCTGTTGAAATTGAGCTTTAAGGCATGTCCTTTGCTATTTTTCAAGCTGTGATTACCCCTTAGTTCTTCAAAGTGTTCTCTTTAAGTATGTGTCACATTTTGAAATGTTTTGGCCTTTACCTCCCTCAAGACATTTAGAGGGCCTGTTTCATTTACAGTTCTGCAGTACTTGTTCCTATGAAGTGACCATTAGCACAGGCTTTAAAGCTGCTTTTGCAGGTAACTGCCAGAGGGCGGCAGCCTTTCTATGTCCCCCACCCTGGTAACTAGGGAAAAGCCCTTGCGGCCTGTGGTGTTTCTCGGTTATAAATTAGAGTGGAGTGTGCCCGGACAAACCCACACAAGCTGATGTCTCCTTACTTTTGTTGGATTTTTACATTTAATTTTTATTTTTTATTGGAGTAAGTTTCCACTGTGTACGTGGACCACTTCTACTTTGTGCATTCCTCGGTTGATGGACATTTTCATTGCTTCCAAGTGTTGGCTATGGTAAATATTGTTGGAGTGCAGGATTGCCAGGCTGTGACTTTTCGATTCTCATTTTTTCTCAGGTGATAGGCCCAGCAGTGGGTGTGATTGATTGACTGGTAGCACCGTGTTTCCCTTTTCAAAGCACCTTCTTTGTGTTTTCATTAGTGGCTCTTACCACGTCCCCCTTAGAATCGAGGGTACGCATTTCTCCACAATCGCTTCAGCATATATTGTTTGCAGCATTTATGCTAATGGCCCTTCTGGCTGCTGTGAGCTGATAGGTTTTTGTAATTTGGGTTTGCATGTCTTTGAAAATTCGTAAAACTCATCATTTTTCTCCACCGTTTTCTTTTCTGTTAAAAAAAAAAGGAAACAATTGGGAGTACAATAGAACTCTTGAAATTGTGTTCTTGGAAGGTTGCCCTCTTTTGAAATTTTTGGTCGATTTTCCACTCCAGAATTTTTTTAGAAAGCAGGTGTCTTTTACCGAACTGCAAGTTTGGTGAATATTTAGTGACCTTTAGCAATGGGTTTAAATCTGCTGTTGTGGGAAGTGGCCTCAAGCAGGCAGCATATCTCCATTCCCATATCTGGGTACTAGGGCAGCAGAGCCTTTCTGGAAGTCGTGTTCCTAGTTTGTAAATTACATTGGAATGTGCATGGAGAAAGCCCCATAAGTATATGTCTCATTATTTCTTCTTGGTTTTAAATTTTTTTTTTAATTGGGGTAAAGCTTAGAATATTGTTTGTCCTAGGTGTACACCATCTGGTTCGTTTGTACATTATAGATGTCTATTCAAGTACAGATCCTCTTCCCATGTAAAATGTTACTGACGGTTCCGCAGACCTCCCTTGCTATATGGTTGGTCTTTTTGAGATATGTATATACTATGTGTTTGTATACATATAGTAACACGAATCTTAATTTATCCATTCCCCCCACCTTTCCTTTTAGATGAGCATAGTTTGTTTTCTAAGTCTGTGAGTGTCTTTCTCTGTGGAAATATGTTCCTTTGTGTCAGTTATTAGATAACGCCTATAAGTGATATCATAGAATATAGGTCTTTTGCTTTCCGACTTACCTCATGTTTCGTGATTATCTCCAGACTCATTTGTGGTGCCTCAGAGAGCAGTGGTTCATTGTTTTCCATGGCTATTATTCCATTGTGTACATGGACCACTTCTTCTTTATCCATTCACCTGTTGTTGGACATTTTGATTGCTCCACTGTCTTGGCTATTGTGAATAAGGCTGCACTGCAGCTTTTGCGGCCTGTGTCTTCTCGATTCTTGTCTTCTCAGGTGAGAGGTCCAATGGTGCGCCTGCTGCATTGAATGGTGCCTGCAGTTTTACTTTTAAACACAGCTCCTTTCTGTTCTCATTATTGGCTGTTACCCCTTCACGTCTCACCAGCAGGTAGAGTGTACACAGTTCCCTAAAACCCCTTCAGCATTTATTGTTTGTAGACTTTTTGCTCATGTTCAGTCGACTGGTGTAAGTTGAAACTTTTTGTAGATTAGATTGCATGGGTCTAACACTCCCTGAGGTTGAGCTTTTATCCATTTTCCTTTTTTTTTAAAAGAGCGTGAGTAAAACTTAACTCTTCATACTCTCTTCTTGAAACATTTGCCTGTTTTGAATTGTTTTGTCCATTCCCTCCTTCAGCACAATTTTTTAGGGCAGGTGTCCTTTACAGCCCTGAGTCCTTGGGAATGTTACGTGACCATTCGCTGTGAGTTTAAAGCTGTTCTTGCAGGAAACGGCCACAAGGTGGCAGCATTTCCCCTTTACCATATTTGGTTACTAGGGAAACAGAGCCTTAATGGAAGTGGTGTTGTAGGTTGTAAATTAGAATGGAATGTGCCAGGGAAAAGCCCTTTAAGTTTATGTCTCATTACTTCTTGTTCATATTTGTAGTTTACTTTTTATTTTTTATCCCAGTAAATATGATTACAATGGTTTGTTTGTTCTAGGTGTGCAAGATGTGGTTCTTTCACACATATACATGTATCTATTGTTCCTCGCATCCTTTTCCCATGTAGGTTATGACACAATGTTGAGTAGTCTTCTCCTGGTCTTCCGTACGTCTTTGGTGGTTATATATTTCACATGGTTTGTATATCTCTGTTAACCCCAATGTGGCAATGTATCCAATCCTCATCCCTTTCTATTTGGTGAACCATAAGTTTTTTAATGAATCTGTGATTGCCTTTCTCTGTGGAAATATCTTCATTGGTATCAATTTTTAAGTAACTCTTAAAAGTGATATGATAGGATATGTGTCTTTTGCTTTCTCACTTACTACACGTGGCGTGATTACGTCTAGACTCATCTATGGTGCTGCAAACGGCATTGTTTCATTTTTTTCACTAGCGAATATTCCATCTGTACATGGAGGAGTTCTTCTTTGTCCATCCATCTGTTGGTGGACTTTTTGGTTACTTCCATATCTTGGCTATTGTAATACTGTGCAGTGCAGATTTGCCTGCCTGTGTCTTTCCAATTCTCTCTTCTTAGGTTTTACGTCGAGGAGTGGGCCTGCTGGATCATATAGTAGCTCAATGTTTACCTTTTTAAGGCACCTCCATTCTGTTCTCATTCGTGGCCCTTTCCAAGTTACGTCCCCTTTGAAGTTGAGGGTATGCATTTCTCCACAACACTTTCAGCATTTATTGTTTGTAGTTTTCTTGCTGATGGTTATTCTGACAAGTGTGAGCTGATACCTCTCTGTGGTTGAATTCGAATGTGCCACATAATCTGTTGAAATTGAGCTTTAAGGCATGTCCTTTGCTATTTTTCAAGCTGTGATTACCCCTTAGTTCTTCAAAGTGTTCTCTTTAAGTATGTGTCACATTTTGAAATGTTTTGGCCTTTACCTCCCTCAAGACATTTTGAGGGCCTGTTTCATTTACAGTTCTGCAGTACTTGTTCCTATGAAGTGACCATTAGCACAGGCTTTAAAGCTGCTTTTGCAGGTAACTGCCAGAGGGCGGCAGCCTTTCTAGGTCCCCCACCCTGGTAACTAGGGAAAAGCCCTTGCGGCCTGTGGTGTTTCTCGGTTATAAATTAGAGTGGAGTGTGCCCGGACAAACCCACACAAGCTGATGTCTCCTTACTTTTGTTGGATTTTTACATTTAATTTTTATTTTTTATTGGAGTAAGTTTCCACTGTGTACGTGGACCACTTCTACTTTGTGCATTCCTCGGTTGATGGACATTTTCATTGCTTCCAAGTGTTGGCTATGGTAAATATTGTTGGAGTGCAGGATTGCCAGGCTGTGACTTTTCGATTCTCATTTTTTCTCAGGTGATAGGCCCAGCAGTGGGTGTGATTGATTGACTGGTAGCACCGTGTTTCCCTTTTCAAAGCACCTTCTTTGTGTTTTCATTAGTGGCTCTTACCACGTCCCCCTTAGAATCGAGGGTACGCATTTCTCCACAATCGCTTCAGCATATATTGTTTGCAGCATTTATGCTAATGGCCCTTCTGGCTGCTGTGAGCTGATAGGTTTTTGTAATTTGGGTTTGCATGTCTTTGAAAATTCGTAAAACTCATCATTTTTCTCCACCGTTTTCTTTTCTGTTAAAAAAAAAAGGAAACAATTGGGAGTACAATAGAACTCTTGAAATTGTGTTCTTGGAAGGTTGCCCTCTTTTGAAATTTTTGGTCGATTTTCCACTCCAGAATTTTTTTAGAAAGCAGGTGTCTTTTACCGAACTGCAAGTTTGGTGAATATTTAGTGACCTTTAGCAATGGGTTTAAATCTGCTGTTGTGGGAAGTGGCCTCAAGCAGGCAGCATATCTCCATTCCCATATCTGGGTACTAGGGCAGCAGAGCCTTTCTGGAAGTCGTGTTCCTAGTTTGTAAATTACATTGGAATGTGCATGGAGAAAGCCCCATAAGTATATGTCTCATTATTTCTTCTTGGTTTTAAATTTTTTTTTTAATTGGGGTAAAGCTTAGAATATTGTTTGTCCTAGGTGTACACCATCTGGTTCGTTTGTACATTATAGATGTCTATTCAAGTACAGATCCTCTTCCCATGTAAAATGTTACTGACGGTTCCGCAGACCTCCCTTGCTATATGGTTGGTCTTTTTGAGATATGGATACAATATGTGTTTGTATACATATAGTAACACTAATCTTAATTTATCCATTCCCCCCACCTTTCCTTTTAGATGAGCATAGTTTGTTTTCTAAGTCTGTGAGTGTCTTTCTCTGTGGAAATATGTTCCTTTGTGTCAGTTATTAGATAACGCCTATAAGTGATATCATAGAATATAGGTCTTTTGCTTTCCGACTTACCTCATGTTTCGTGATTATCTCCAGACTCATTTGTGGTGCCTCAGAGAGCAGTGGTTCATTGTTTTCCATGGCTATTATTCCATTGTGTACATGGACCACTTCTTCTTTATCCATTCACCTGTTGTTGGACATTTTGATTGCTCCACTGTCTTGGCTATTGTGAATAAGGCTGCACTGCAGCTTTTGCGGCCTGTGTCTTCTCGATTCTTGTCTTCTCAGGTGAGAGGTCCAATGGTGCGCCTGCTGCATTCAATGGTGCCTGCAGTTTTACTTTTAAACACAGCTCCTTTCTGTTCTCATTATTGGCTGTTACCCCTTCACGTCTCACCAGCAGGTAGAGGGTACACAGTTCCCTAAAACCCCTTCAGCATTTATTGTTTGTAGACTTTTTGCTCATGTTCAGGCGACTGGTGTAAGTTGAAACTTTTTGTAGATTAGATTGCATGGGTCTAACACTCCCTGAGGTTGAGCTTTTATCCATTTTCCTTTTTTTTTAAAAGAGCGTGAGTAAAACTTAACTCTTCATACTCTCTTCTTGAAACATTTGCCTGTTTTGAATTGTTTTTTCCATTACCTCCTTCAGCACAATTTTTTAGGGCAGGTGTCCTTTACAGCCCTGAGTCCTTGGGAATGTTACGTGACCATTCGCTGTGAGTTTAAAGCTGTTCTTGCAGGAAACGGCCACAAGGTGGCAGCATTTCCCCTTTACCATATTTGGTTACTAGGGAAACAGAGCCTTAATGGAAGTGGTGTTGTAGGTTGTAAATTAGAATGGAATGTGCCAGGGAAAAGCCCTTTAAGTTTATGTCTCATTACTTCTTGTTCATATTTGTAGTTTACTTTTTATTTTTTATCCCAGTAAATATGATTACAATGGTTTGTTTGTTCTAGGTGTGCAAGATGTGGTTCTTTCACACATATACATGTATCTATTGTTCCTCGCCTCCTTTTCCCATGTAGGTTATGACACAATGTTGAGTAGTCTTCTCCTGGTCTTCCGTACGTCTTTGGTGGTTATATATTTCACATGGTTTGTATATCTCTGTTAACCCCAATGTGGCAATGTATCCAATCCTCATCCCTTTCTATTTGGTGAACCATAAGTTTTTTAATGAATCTGTGATTGCCTTTCTCTGTGGAAATATCTTCATTGGTATCAATTTTTAAGTAACTCTTAAAAGTGATATGATAGGATATGTGTCGTTTGCTTTCTCACTTACTACACGTGGCGTGATTACGTCTAGACTCATCTATGGTGCTGCAAACGGCATTGTTTCATTTTTTTCACTAGCGAATATTCCATCTGTACATGGAGGAGTTCTTCTTTGTCCATCCATCTGTTGGTGGACTTTTTGGTTACTTCCATATCTTGGCTATTGTAATACTGTGCAGTGCAGATTTGCCTGCCTGTGTCTTTCCAATTCTCTCTTCTTAGGTTTTACGTCGAGGAGTGGGCCTGCTGGATCATATAGTAGCTCAATGTTTACCTTTTTAAGGCACCTCCATTCTGTTCTCATTCGTGGCCCTTTCCAAGTTACGTCCCCTTTGAAGTTGAGGGTATGCATTTCTCCACAACACTTTCAGCATTTATTGTTTGTAGTTTTCTTGCTGATGGTTATTCTGACAAGTGTGAGCTGATACCTCTCTGTGGTTGAATTCGAATGTGCCACATAATCTGTTGAAATTGAGCTTTAAGGCATGTCCTTTGCTATTTTTCAAGCTGTGATTACCCCTTAGTTCTTCAAAGTGTTCTCTTTAAGTATGTGTCACATTTTGAAATGTTTTGGCCTTTACCTCCCTCAAGACATTTTGAGGGCCTGTTTCATTTACAGTTCTGCAGTACTTGTTCCTATGAAGTGACCATTAGCACAGGCTTTAAAGCTGCTTTTGCAGGTAACTGCCAGAGGGCGGCAGCCTTTCTAGGTCCCCCACCCTGGTAACTAGGGAAAAGCCCTTGCGGCCTGTGGTGTTTCTCGGTTATAAATTAGAGTGGAGTGTGCCCGGACAAACCCACACAAGCTGATGTCTCCTTACTTTTGTTGGATTTTTACATTTAATTTTTATTTTTTATTGGAGTAATTTTCCACTGTGTACGTGGACCACTTCTACTTTGTGCATTCCTCGGTTGATGGACATTTTCATTGCTTCCAAGTGTTGGCTATGGTAAATATTGTTGGAGTGCAGGATTGCCAGGCTGTGACTTTTCGATTCTCATTTTTTCTCAGGTGATAGGCCCAGCAGTGGGTGTGATTGATTGACTGGTAGCACCGTGTTTCCCTTTTCAAAGCACCTTCTTTGTGTTTTCATTAGTGGCTCTTACCACGTCCCCCTTAGAATCGAGGGTACGCATTTCTCCACAATCGCTTCAGCATATATTGTTTGCAGCATTTATGCTAATGGCCCTTCTGGCTGCTGTGAGCTGATAGGTTTTTGTAATTTGGGTTTGCATGTCTTTGAAAATTCGTAAAACTCATCATTTTTCTCCACCGTTTTCTTTTCTGTTAAAAAAAAAAGGAAACAATTGGGAGTACAATAGAACTCTTGAAATTGTGTTCTTGGAAGGTTGCCCTCTTTTGAAATTTTTGGTCGATTTTCCACTCCAGAATTTTTTTAGAAAGCAGGTGTCTTTTACCGAACTGCAAGTTTGGTGAATATTTAGTGACCTTTAGCAATGGGTTTAAATCTGCTGTTGTGGGAAGTGGCCTCAAGCAGGCAGCATATCTCCATTCCCATATCTGGGTACTAGGGCAGCAGAGCCTTTCTGGAAGTCGTGTTCCTAGTTTGTAAATTACATTGGAATGTGCATGGAGAAAGCCCCATAAGTATATGTCTCATTATTTCTTCTTGGTTTTAAATTTTTTTTTTAATTGGGGTAAAGCTTAGAATATTGTTTGTCCTAGGTGTACACCATCTGGTTCGTTTGTACATTATAGATGTCTATTCAAGTACAGATCCTCTTCCCATGTAAAATGTTACTGACGGTTCCGCAGACCTCCCTTGCTATATGGTTGGTCTTTTTGAGATATGGATACAATATGTGTTTGTATACATATAGTAACACTAATCTTAATTTATCCATTCCCCCCACCTTTCCTTTTAGATGAGCATAGTTTGTTTTCTAAGTCTGTGAGTGTCTTTCTCTGTGGAAATATGTTCCTTTGTGTCAGTTATTAGATAACGCCTATAAGTGATATCATAGAATATAGGTCTTTTGCTTTCCGACTTACCTCATGTTTCGTGATTATCTCCAGACTCATTTGTGGTGCCTCAGAGAGCAGTGGTTCATTGTTTTCCATGGCTATTATTCCATTGTGTACATGGACCACTTCTTCTTTATCCATTCACCTGTTGTTGGACATTTTGATTGCTCCACTGTCTTGGCTATTGTGAATAAGGCTGCACTGCAGCTTTTGCGGCCTGTGTCTTCTCGATTCTTGTCTTCTCAGGTGAGAGGTCCAATGGTGCGCCTGCTGCATTGAATGGTGCCTGCAGTTTTACTTTTAAACACAGCTCCTTTCTGTTCTCATTATTGGCTGTTACCCCTTCACGTCTCACCAGCAGGTAGAGGGTACACAGTTCCCTAAAACCCCTTCAGCATTTATTGTTTGTAGACTTTTTGCTCATGTTCAGGCGACTGGTGTAAGTTGAAACTTTTTGTAGATTAGATTGCATGGGTCTAACACTCCCTGAGGTTGAGCTTTTATCCATTTTCCTTTTTTTTTAAAAGAGCGTGAGTAAAACTTAACTCTTCATACTCTCTTCTTGAAACATTTGCCTGTTTTGAATTGTTTTTTCCATTACCTCCTTCAGCACAATTTTTTAGGGCAGGTGTCCTTTACAGCCCTGAGTCCTTGGGAATGTTACGTGACCATTCGCTGTGAGTTTAAAGCTGTTCTTGCAGGAAACGGCCACAAGGTGGCAGCATTTCCCCTTTACCATATTTGGTTACTAGGGAAACAGAGCCTTAATGGAAGTGGTGTTGTAGGTTGTAAATTAGAATGGAATGTGCCAGGGAAAAGCCCTTTAAGTTTATGTCTCATTACTTCTTGTTCATATTTGTAGTTTACTTTTTATTTTTTATCCCAGTAAATATGATTACAATGGTTTGTTTGTTCTAGGTGTGCAAGATGTGGTTCTTTCACACATATACATGTATCTATTGTTCCTCGCCTCCTTTTCCCATGTAGGTTATGACACAATGTTGAGTAGTCTTCTCCTGGTCTTCCGTACGTCTTTGGTGGTTATATATTTCACATGGTTTGTATATCTCTGTTAACCCCAATGTGGCAATGTATCCAATCCTCATCCCTTTCTATTTGGTGAACCATAAGTTTTTTAATGAATCTGTGATTGCCTTTCTCTGTGGAAATATCTTCATTGGTATCAATTTTTAAGTAACTCTTAAAAGTGATATGATAGGATATGTGTCGTTTGCTTTCTCACTTACTACACGTGGCGTGATTACGTCTAGACTCATCTATGGTGCTGCAAACGGCATTGTTTCATTTTTTTCACTAGCGAATATTCCATCTGTACATGGAGGAGTTCTTCTTTGTCCATCCATCTGTTGGTGGACTTTTTGGTTACTTCCATATCTTGGCTATTGTAATACTGTGCAGTGCAGATTTGCCTGCCTGTGTCTTTCCAATTCTCTCTTCTTAGGTTTTACGTCGAGGAGTGGGCCTGCTGGATCATATAGTAGCTCAATGTTTACCTTTTTAAGGCACCTCCATTCTGTTCTCATTCGTGGCCCTTTCCAAGTTACGTCCCCTTTGAAGTTGAGGGTATGCATTTCTCCACAACACTTTCAGCATTTATTGTTTGTAGTTTTCTTGCTGATGGTTATTCTGACAAGTGTGAGCTGATACCTCTCTGTGGTTGAATTCGAATGTGCCACATAATCTGTTGAAATTGAGCTTTAAGGCATGTCCTTTGCTATTTTTCAAGCTGTGATTACCCCTTAGTTCTTCAAAGTGTTCTCTTTAAGTATGTGTCACATTTTGAAATGTTTTGGCCTTTACCTCCCTCAAGACATTTTGAGGGCCTGTTTCATTTACAGTTCTGCAGTACTTGTTCCTATGAAGTGACCATTAGCACAGGCTTTAAAGCTGCTTTTGCAGGTAACTGCCAGAGGGCGGCAGCCTTTCTAGGTCCCCCACCCTGGTAACTAGGGAAAAGCCCTTGCGGCCTGTGGTGTTTCTCGGTTATAAATTAGAGTGGAGTGTGCCCGGACAAACCCACACAAGCTGATGTCTCCTTACTTTTGTTGGATTTTTACATTTAATTTTTATTTTTTATTGGAGTAATTTTCCACTGTGTACGTGGACCACTTCTACTTTGTGCATTCCTCGGTTGATGGACATTTTCATTGCTTCCAAGTGTTGGCTATGGTAAATATTGTTGGAGTGCAGGATTGCCAGGCTGTGACTTTTCGATTCTCATTTTTTCTCAGGTGATAGGCCCAGCAGTGGGTGTGATTGATTGACTGGTAGCACCGTGTTTCCCTTTTCAAAGCACCTTCTTTGTGTTTTCATTAGTGGCTCTTACCACGTCCCCCTTAGAATCGAGGGTACGCATTTCTCCACAATCGCTTCAGCATATATTGTTTGCAGCATTTATGCTAATGGCCCTTCTGGCTGCTGTGAGCTGATAGGTTTTTGTAATTTGGGTTTGCATGTCTTTGAAAATTCGTAAAACTCATCATTTTTCTCCACCGTTTTCTTTTCTGTTAAAAAAAAAAGGAAACAATTGGGAGTACAATAGAACTCTTGAAATTGTGTTCTTGGAAGGTTGCCCTCTTTTGAAATTTTTGGTCGATTTTCCACTCCAGAATTTTTTTAGAAAGCAGGTGTCTTTTACCGAACTGCAAGTTTGGTGAATATTTAGTGACCTTTAGCAATGGGTTTAAATCTGCTGTTGTGGGAAGTGGCCTCAAGCAGGCAGCATATCTCCATTCCCATATCTGGGTACTAGGGCAGCAGAGCCTTTCTGGAAGTCGTGTTCCTAGTTTGTAAATTACATTGGAATGTGCATGGAGAAAGCCCCATAAGTATATGTCTCATTATTTCTTCTTGGTTTTAATTTTTTTTTTTAATTGGGGTAAAGCTTAGAATATTGTTTGTCCTAGGTGTACACCATCTGGTTCGTTTGTACATTATAGATGTCTATTCAAGTACAGATCCTCTTCCCATGTAAAATGTTACTGACGGTTCCGCAGACCTCCCTTGCTATATGGTTGGTCTTTTTGAGATATGGATACAATATGTGTTTGTATACATATAGTAACACTAATCTTAATTTATCCATTCCCCCCACCTTTCCTTTTAGATGAGCATAGTTTGTTTTCTAAGTCTGTGAGTGTCTTTCTCTGTGGAAATATGTTCCTTTGTGTCAGTTATTAGATAACGCCTATAAGTGATATCATAGAATATAGGTCTTTTGCTTTCCGACTTACCTCATGTTTCGTGATTATCTCCAGACTCATTTGTGGTGCCTCAGAGAGCAGTGGTTCATTGTTTTCCATGGCTATTATTCCATTGTGTACATGGACCACTTCTTCTTTATCCATTCACCTGTTGTTGGACATTTTGATTGCTCCACTGTCTTGGCTATTGTGAATAAGGCTGCACTGCAGCTTTTGCGGCCTGTGTCTTCTCGATTCTTGTCTTCTCAGGTGAGAGGTCCAATGGTGCGCCTGCTGCATTGAATGGTGCCTGCAGTTTTACTTTTAAACACAGCTCCTTTCTGTTCTCATTATTGGCTGTTACCCCTTCACGTCTCACCAGCAGGTAGAGGGTACACAGTTCCCTAAAACCCCTTCAGCATTTATTGTTTGTAGACTTTTTGCTCATGTTCAGGCGACTGGTGTAAGTTGAAACTTTTTGTAGATTAGATTGCATGGGTCTAACACTCCCTGAGGTTGAGCTTTTATCCATTTTCCTTTTTTTTTAAAAGAGCGTGAGTAAAACTTAACTCTTCATACTCTCTTCTTGAAACATTTGCCTGTTTTGAATTGTTTTGTCCATTCCCTCCTTCAGCACAATTTTTTAGGGCAGGTGTCCTTTACAGCCCTGAGTCCTTGGGAATGTTACGTGACCATTAGCTGTGAGTTTAAAGCTGTTCTTGCAGGAAACGGCCACAAGGTGGCAGCATTTCCCCTTTACCATATTTGGTTACTAGGGAAACAGAGCCTTAATGGAAGTGGTGTTGTAGGTTGTAAATTAGAATGGAATGTGCCAGGGAAAAGCCCTTTAAGTTTATGTCTCATTACTTCTTGTTCATATTTGTAGTTTACTTTTTATTTTTTATCCCAGTAAATATGATTACAATGGTTTGTTTGTTCTAGGTGTGCAAGATGTGGTTCTTTCACACATATACATGTATCTATTGTTCCTCGCATCCTTTTCCCATGTAGGTTATGACACAATGTTGAGTAGTCTTCTCCTGGTCTTCCGTACGTCTTTGGTGGTTATATATTTCACATGGTTTGTATATCTCTGTTAACCCCAATGTGGCAATGTATCCAATCCTCATCCCTTTCTATTTGGTGAACCATAAGTTTTTTAATGAATCTGTGATTGCCTTTCTCTGTGGAAATATCTTCATTGGTATCAATTTTTAAGTAACTCTTAAAAGTGATATGATAGGATATGTGTCTTTTGCTTTCTCACTTACTACACGTGGCGTGATTACGTCTAGACTCATCTATGGTGCTGCAAACGGCATTGTTTCATTTTTTTCACTAGCGAATATTCCATCTGTACATGGAGGAGTTCTTCTTTGTCCATCCATCTGTTGGTGGACTTTTTGGTTACTTCCATATCTTGGCTATTGTAATACTGTGCAGTGCAGATTTGCCTGCCTGTGTCTTTCCAATTCTCTCTTCTTAGGTTTTACGTCGAGGAGTGGGCCTGCTGGATCATATAGTAGCTCAATGTTTACCTTTTTAAGGCACCTCCATTCTGTTCTCATTCGTGGCCCTTTCCAAGTTACGTCCCCTTTGAAGTTGAGGGTATGCATTTCTCCACAACACTTTCAGCATTTATTGTTTGTAGTTTTCTTGCTGATGGTTATTCTGACAAGTGTGAGCTGATACCTCTCTGTGGTTGAATTCGAATGTGCCACATAATCTGTTGAAATTGAGCTTTAAGGCATGTCCTTTGCTATTTTTCAAGCTGTGATTACCCCTTAGTTCTTCAAAGTGTTCTCTTTAAGTATGTGTCACATTTTGAAATGTTTTGGCCTTTACCTCCCTCAAGACATTTTGAGGGCCTGTTTCATTTACAGTTCTGCAGTACTTGTTCCTATGAAGTGACCATTAGCACAGGCTTTAAAGCTGCTTTTGCAGGTAACTGCCAGAGGGCGGCAGCCTTTCTAGGTCCCCCACCCTGGTAACTAGGGAAAAGCCCTTGCGGCCTGTGGTGTTTCTCGGTTATAAATTAGAGTGGAGTGTGCCCGGACAAACCCACACAAGCTGATGTCTCCTTACTTTTGTTGGATTTTTACATTTAATTTTTATTTTTTATTGGAGTAAGTTTCCACTGTGTACGTGGACCACTTCTACTTTGTGCATTCCTCGGTTGATGGACATTTTCATTGCTTCCAAGTGTTGGCTATGGTAAATATTGTTGGAGTGCAGGATTGCCAGGCTGTGACTTTTCGATTCTCATTTTTTCTCAGGTGATAGGCCCAGCAGTGGGTGTGATTGATTGACTGGTAGCACCGTGTTTCCCTTTTCAAAGCACCTTCTTTGTGTTTTCATTAGTGGCTCTTACCACGTCCCCCTTAGAATCGAGGGTACGCATTTCTCCACAATCGCTTCAGCATATATTGTTTGCAGCATTTATGCTAATGGCCCTTCTGGCTGCTGTGAGCTGATAGGTTTTTGTAATTTGGGTTTGCATGTCTTTGAAAATTCGTAAAACTCATCATTTTTCTCCACCGTTTTCTTTTCTGTTAAAAAAAAAAGGAAACAATTGGGAGTACAATAGAACTCTTGAAATTGTGTTCTTGGAAGGTTGCCCTCTTTTGAAATTTTTGGTCGATTTTCCACTCCAGAATTTTTTTAGAAAGCAGGTGTCTTTTACCGAACTGCAAGTTTGGTGAATATTTAGTGACCTTTAGCAATGGGTTTAAATCTGCTGTTGTGGGAAGTGGCCTCAAGCAGGCAGCATATCTCCATTCCCATATCTGGGTACTAGGGCAGCAGAGCCTTTCTGGAAGTCGTGTTCCTAGTTTGTAAATTACATTGGAATGTGCATGGAGAAAGCCCCATAAGTATATGTCTCATTATTTCTTCTTGGTTTTAAATTTTTTTTTTAATTGGGGTAAAGCTTAGAATATTGTTTGTCCTAGGTGTACACCATCTGGTTCGTTTGTACATTATAGATGTCTATTCAAGTACAGATCCTCTTCCCATGTAAAATGTTACTGACGGTTCCGCAGACCTCCCTTGCTATATGGTTGGTCTTTTTGAGATATGGATACAATATGTGTTTGTATACATATAGTAACACTAATCTTAATTTATCCATTCCCCCCACCTTTCCTTTTAGATGAGCATAGTTTGTTTTCTAAGTCTGTGAGTGTCTTTCTCTGTGGAAATATGTTCCTTTGTGTCAGTTATTAGATAACGCCTATAAGTGATATCATAGAATATAGGTCTTTTGCTTTCCGACTTACCTCATGTTTCGTGATTATCTCCAGACTCATTTGTGGTGCCTCAGAGAGCAGTGGTTCATTGTTTTCCATGGCTATTATTCCATTGTGTACATGGACCACTTCTTCTTTATCCATTCACCTGTTGTTGGACATTTTGATTGCTCCACTGTCTTGGCTATTGTGAATAAGGCTGCACTGCAGCTTTTGCGGCCTGTGTCTTCTCGATTCTTGTCTTCTCAGGTGAGAGGTCCAATGGTGCGCCTGCTGCATTGAATGGTGCCTGCAGTTTTACTTTTAAACACAGCTCCTTTCTGTTCTCATTATTGGCTGTTACCCCTTCACGTCTCACCAGCAGGTAGAGGGTACACAGTTCCCTAAAACCCCTTCAGCATTTATTGTTTGTAGACTTTTTGCTCATGTTCAGGCGACTGGTGTAAGTTGAAACTTTTTGTAGATTAGATTGCATGGGTCTAACACTCCCTGAGGTTGAGCTTTTATCCATTTTCCTTTTTTTTTAAAAGAGCGTGAGTAAAACTTAACTCTTCATACTCTCTTCTTGAAACATTTGCCTGTTTTGAATTGTTTTGTCCATTCCCTCCTTCAGCACAATTTTTTAGGGCAGGTGTCCTTTACAGCCCTGAGTCCTTGGGAATGTTACGTGACCATTAGCTGTGAGTTTAAAGCTGTTCTTGCAGGAAACGGCCACAAGGTGGCAGCATTTCCCCTTTACCATATTTGGTTACTAGGGAAACAGAGCCTTAATGGAAGTGGTGTTGTAGGTTGTAAATTAGAATGGAATGTGCCAGGGAAAAGCCCTTTAAGTTTATGTCTCATTACTTCTTGTTCATATTTGTAGTTTACTTTTTATTTTTTATCCCAGTAAATATGATTACAATGGTTTGTTTGTTCTAGGTGTGCAAGATGTGGTTCTTTCACACATATACATGTATCTATTGTTCCTCGCATCCTTTTCCCATGTAGGTTATGACACAATGTTGAGTAGTCTTCTCCTGGTCTTCCGTACGTCTTTGGTGGTTATATATTTCACATGGTTTGTATATCTCTGTTAACCCCAATGTGGCAATGTATCCAATCCTCATCCCTTTCTATTTGGTGAACCATAAGTTTTTTAATGAATCTGTGATTGCCTTTCTCTGTGGAAATATCTTCATTGGTATCAATTTTTAAGTAACTCTTAAAAGTGATATGATAGGATATGTGTCTTTTGCTTTCTCACTTACTACACGTGGCGTGATTACGTCTAGACTCATCTATGGTGCTGCAAACGGCATTGTTTCATTTTTTTCACTAGCGAATATTCCATCTGTACATGGAGGAGTTCTTCTTTGTCCATCCATCTGTTGGTGGACTTTTTGGTTACTTCCATATCTTGGCTATTGTAATACTGTGCAGTGCAGATTTGCCTGCCTGTGTCTTTCCAATTCTCTCTTCTTAGGTTTTACGTCGAGGAGTGGGCCTGCTGGATCATATAGTAGCTCAATGTTTACCTTTTTAAGGCACCTCCATTCTGTTCTCATTCGTGGCCCTTTCCAAGTTACGTCCCCTTTGAAGTTGAGGGTATGCATTTCTCCACAACACTTTCAGCATTTATTGTTTGTAGTTTTCTTGCTGATGGTTATTCTGACAAGTGTGAGCTGATACCTCTCTGTGGTTGAATTCGAATGTGCCACATAATCTGTTGAAATTGAGCTTTAAGGCATGTCCTTTGCTATTTTTCAAGCTGTGATTACCCCTTAGTTCTTCAAAGTGTTCTCTTTAAGTATGTGTCACATTTTGAAATGTTTTGGCCTTTACCTCCCTCAAGACATTTTGAGGGCCTGTTTCATTTACAGTTCTGCAGTACTTGTTCCTATGAAGTGACCATTAGCACAGGCTTTAAAGCTGCTTTTGCAGGTAACTGCCAGAGGGCGGCAGCCTTTCTAGGTCCCCCACCCTGGTAACTAGGGAAAAGCCCTTGCGGCCTGTGGTGTTTCTCGGTTATAAATTAGAGTGGAGTGTGCCCGGACAAACCCACACAAGCTGATGTCTCCTTACTTTTGTTGGATTTTTACATTTAATTTTTATTTTTTATTGGAGTAATTTTCCACTGTGTACGTGGACCACTTCTACTTTGTGCATTCCTCGGTTGATGGACATTTTCATTACTTCCAAGTGTTGGCTATGGTAAATATTGTTGGAGTGCAGGATTGCCAGGCTGTGACTTTTCGATTCTCATTTTTTCTCAGGTGATAGGCCCAGCAGTGGGTGTGATTGATTGACTGGTAGCACCGTGTTTCCCTTTTCAAAGCACCTTCTTTGTGTTTTCATTAGTGGCTCTTACCACGTCCCCCTTAGAATCGAGGGTACGCATTTCTCCACAATCGCTTCAGCATATATTGTTTGCAGCATTTATGCTAATGGCCCTTCTGGCTGCTGTGAGCTGATAGGTTTTTGTAATTTGGGTTTGCATGTCTTTGAAAATTCGTAAAACTCATCATTTTTCTCCACCGTTTTCTTTTCTGTTAAAAAAAAAAGGAAACAATTGGGAGTACAATAGAACTCTTGAAATTGTGTTCTTGGAAGGTTGCCCTCTTTTGAAATTTTTGGTCGATTTTCCACTCCAGAATTTTTTTAGAAAGCAGGTGTCTTTTACCGAACTGCAAGTTTGGTGAATATTTAGTGACCTTTAGCAATGGGTTTAAATCTGCTGTTGTGGGAAGTGGCCTCAAGCAGGCAGCATATCTCCATTCCCATATCTGGGTACTAGGGCAGCAGAGCCTTTCTGGAAGTCGTGTTCCTAGTTTGTAAATTACATTGGAATGTGCATGGAGAAAGCCCCATAAGTATATGTCTCATTATTTCTTCTTGGTTTTAAATTTTTTTTTTAATTGGGGTAAAGCTTAGAATATTGTTTGTCCTAGGTGTACACCATCTGGTTCGTTTGTACATTATAGATGTCTATTCAAGTACAGATCCTCTTCCCATGTAAAATGTTACTGACGGTTCCGCAGACCTCCCTTGCTATATGGTTGGTCTTTTTGAGATATGGATACAATATGTGTTTGTATACATATAGTAACACTAATCTTAATTTATCCATTCCCCCCACCTTTCCTTTTAGATGAGCATAGTTTGTTTTCTAAGTCTGTGAGTGTCTTTCTCTGTGGAAATATGTTCCTTTGTGTCAGTTATTAGATAACGCCTATAAGTGATATCATAGAATATAGGTCTTTTGCTTTCCGACTTACCTCATGTTTCGTGATTATCTCCAGACTCATTTGTGGTGCCTCAGAGAGCAGTGGTTCATTGTTTTCCATGGCTATTATTCCATTGTGTACATGGACCACTTCTTCTTTATCCATTCACCTGTTGTTGGACATTTTGATTGCTCCACTGTCTTGGCTATTGTGAATAAGGCTGCACTGCAGCTTTTGCGGCCTGTGTCTTCTCGATTCTTGTCTTCTCAGGTGAGAGGTCCAATGGTGCGCCTGCTGCATTGAATGGTGCCTGCAGTTTTACTTTTAAACACAGCTCCTTTCTGTTCTCATTATTGGCTGTTACCCCTTCACGTCTCACCAGCAGGTAGAGGGTACACAGTTCCCTAAAACCCCTTCAGCATTTATTGTTTGTAGACTTTTTGCTCATGTTCAGGCGACTGGTGTAAGTTGAAACTTTTTGTAGATTAGATTGCATGGGTCTAACACTCCCTGAGGTTGAGCTTTTATCCATTTTCCTTTTTTTTTAAAAGAGCGTGAGTAAAACTTAACTCTTCATACTCTCTTCTTGAAACATTTGCCTGTTTTGAATTGTTTTGTCCATTCCCTCCTTCAGCACAATTTTTTAGGGCAGGTGTCCTTTACAGCCCTGAGTCCTTGGGAATGTTACGTGACCATTAGCTGTGAGTTTAAAGCTGTTCTTGCAGGAAACGGCCACAAGGTGGCAGCATTTCCCCTTTACCATATTTGGTTACTAGGGAAACAGAGCCTTAATGGAAGTGGTGTTGTAGGTTGTAAATTAGAATGGAATGTGCCAGGGAAAAGCCCTTTAAGTTTATGTCTCATTACTTCTTGTTCATATTTGTAGTTTACTTTTTATTTTTTATCCCAGTAAATATGATTACAATGGTTTGTTTGTTCTAGGTGTGCAAGATGTGGTTCTTTCACACATATACATGTATCTATTGTTCCTCGCATCCTTTTCCCATGTAGGTTATGACACAATGTTGAGTAGTCTTCTCCTGGTCTTCCGTACGTCTTTGGTGGTTATATATTTCACATGGTTTGTATATCTCTGTTAACCCCAATGTGGCAATGTATCCAATCCTCATCCCTTTCTATTTGGTGAACCATAAGTTTTTTAATGAATCTGTGATTGCCTTTCTCTGTGGAAATATCTTCATTGGTATCAATTTTTAAGTAACTCTTAAAAGTGATATGATAGGATATGTGTCTTTTGCTTTCTCACTTACTACACGTGGCGTGATTACGTCTAGACTCATCTATGGTGCTGCAAACGGCATTGTTTCATTTTTTTCACTAGCGAATATTCCATCTGTACATGGAGGAGTTCTTCTTTGTCCATCCATCTGTTGGTGGACTTTTTGGTTACTTCCATATCTTGGCTATTGTAATACTGTGCAGTGCAGATTTGCCTGCCTGTGTCTTTCCAATTCTCTCTTCTTAGGTTTTACGTCGAGGAGTGGGCCTGCTGGATCATATAGTAGCTCAATGTTTACCTTTTTAAGGCACCTCCATTCTGTTCTCATTCGTGGCCCTTTCCAAGTTACGTCCCCTTTGAAGTTGAGGGTATGCATTTCTCCACAACACTTTCAGCATTTATTGTTTGTAGTTTTCTTGCTGATGGTTATTCTGACAAGTGTGAGCTGATACCTCTCTGTGGTTGAATTCGAATGTGCCACATAATCTGTTGAAATTGAGCTTTAAGGCATGTCCTTTGCTATTTTTCAAGCTGTGATTACCCCTTAGTTCTTCAAAGTGTTCTCTTTAAGTATGTGTCACATTTTGAAATGTTTTGGCCTTTACCTCCCTCAAGACATTTTGAGGGCCTGTTTCATTTACAGTTCTGCAGTACTTGTTCCTATGAAGTGACCATTAGCACAGGCTTTAAAGCTGCTTTTGCAGGTAACTGCCAGAGGGCGGCAGCCTTTCTAGGTCCCCCACCCTGGTAACTAGGGAAAAGCCCTTGCGGCCTGTGGTGTTTCTCGGTTATAAATTAGAGTGGAGTGTGCCCGGACAAACCCACACAAGCTGATGTCTCCTTACTTTTGTTGGATTTTTACATTTAATTTTTATTTTTTATTGGAGTAATTTTCCACTGTGTACGTGGACCACTTCTACTTTGTGCATTCCTCGGTTGATGGACATTTTCATTGCTTCCAAGTGTTGGCTATGGTAAATATTGTTGGAGTGCAGGATTGCCAGGCTGTGACTTTTCGATTCTCATTTTTTCTCAGGTGATAGGCCCAGCAGTGGGTGTGATTGATTGACTGGTAGCACCGTGTTTCCCTTTTCAAAGCACCTTCTTTGTGTTTTCATTAGTGGCTCTTACCACGTCCCCCTTAGAATCGAGGGTACGCATTTCTCCACAATCGCTTCAGCATATATTGTTTGCAGCATTTATGCTAATGGCCCTTCTGGCTGCTGTGAGCTGATAGGTTTTTGTAATTTGGGTTTGCATGTCTTTGAAAATTCGTAAAACTCATCATTTTTCTCCACCGTTTTCTTTTCTGTTAAAAAAAAAAGGAAACAATTGGGAGTACAATAGAACTCTTGAAATTGTGTTCTTGGAAGGTTGCCCTCTTTTGAAATTTTTGGTCGATTTTCCACTCCAGAATTTTTTTAGAAAGCAGGTGTCTTTTACCGAACTGCAAGTTTGGTGAATATTTAGTGACCTTTAGCAATGGGTTTAAATCTGCTGTTGTGGGAAGTGGCCTCAAGCAGGCAGCATATCTCCATTCCCATATCTGGGTACTAGGGCAGCAGAGCCTTTCTGGAAGTCGTGTTCCTAGTTTGTAAATTACATTGGAATGTGCATGGAGAAAGCCCCATAAGTATATGTCTCATTATTTCTTCTTGGTTTTAAATTTTTTTTTTAATTGGGGTAAAGCTTAGAATATTGTTTGTCCTAGGTGTACACCATCTGGTTCGTTTGTACATTATAGATGTCTATTCAAGTACAGATCCTCTTCCCATGTAAAATGTTACTGACGGTTCCGCAGACCTCCCTTGCTATATGGTTGGTCTTTTTGAGATATGGATACAATATGTGTTTGTATACATATAGTAACACTAATCTTAATTTATCCATTCCCCCCACCTTTCCTTTTAGATGAGCATAGTTTGTTTTCTAAGTCTGTGAGTGTCTTTCTCTGTGGAAATATGTTCCTTTGTGTCAGTTATTAGATAACGCCTATAAGTGATATCATAGAATATAGGTCTTTTGCTTTCCGACTTACCTCATGTTTCGTGATTATCTCCAGACTCATTTGTGGTGCCTCAGAGAGCAGTGGTTCATTGTTTTCCATGGCTATTATTCCATTGTGTACATGGACCACTTCTTCTTTATCCATTCACCTGTTGTTGGACATTTTGATTGCTCCACTGTCTTGGCTATTGTGAATAAGGCTGCACTGCAGCTTTTGCGGCCTGTGTCTTCTCGATTCTTGTCTTCTCAGGTGAGAGGTCCAATGGTGCGCCTGCTGCATTGAATGGTGCCTGCAGTTTTACTTTTAAACACAGCTCCTTTCTGTTCTCATTATTGGCTCTTACCCCTTCACGTCTCACCAGCAGGTAGAGGGTACACAGTTCCCTAAAACCCCTTCAGCATTTATTGTTTGTAGACTTTTTGCTCATGTTCAGGCGACTGGTGTAAGTTGAAACTTTTTGTAGATTAGATTGCATGGGTCTAACACTCCCTGAGGTTGAGCTTTTATCCATTTTCCTTTTTTTTTAAAAGAGCGTGAGTAAAACTTAACTCTTCATACTCTCTTCTTGAAACATTTGCCTGTTTTGAATTGTTTTGTCCATTCCCTCCTTCAGCACAATTTTTTAGGGCAGGTGTCCTTTACAGCCCTGAGTCCTTGGGAATGTTACGTGACCATTCGCTGTGAGTTTAAAGCTGTTCTTGCAGGAAACGGCCACAAGGTGGCAGCATTTCCCCTTTACCATATTTGGTTACTAGGGAAACAGAGCCTTAATGGAAGTGGTGTTGTAGGTTGTAAATTAGAATGCAATGTGCCAGGGAAAAGCCCTTTAAGTTTATGTCTCATTACTTCTTGTTCATATTTGTAGTTTACTTTTTATTTTTTATCCCAGTAAATATGATTACAATGGTTTGTTTGTTCTAGGTGTGCAAGATGTGGTTCTTTCACACATATACATGTATCTATTGTTCCTCGCATCCTTTTCCCATGTAGGTTAGGACACAATGTTGAGTAGTCTTCTCCTGGTCTTCCGTACGTCTTTGGTGGTTATATATTTCACATGGTTTGTATATCTCTGTTAACCCCAATGTGGCAATGTATCCAATCCTCATCCCTTTCTATTTGGTGAACCATAAGTTTTTTAATGAATCTGTGATTGCCTTTCTCTGTGGAAATATCTTCATTGGTATCAATTTTTAAGTAACTCTTAAAAGTGATATGATAGGATATGTGTCTTTTGCTTTCTCACTTACTACACGTGGCGTGATTACGTCTAGACTCATCTATGGTGCTGCAAACGGCATTGTTTCATTTTTTTCACTAGCGAATATTCCATCTGTACATGGAGGAGTTCTTCTTTGTCCATCCATCTGTTGGTGGACTTTTTGGTTACTTCCATATCTTGGCTATTGTAATACTGTGCAGTGCAGATTTGCCTGCCTGTGTCTTTCCAATTCTCTCTTCTTAGGTTTTACGTCGAGGAGTGGGCCTGCTGGATCATATAGTAGCTCAATGTTTACCTTTTTAAGGCACCTCCATTCTGTTCTCATTCGTGGCCCTTTCCAAGTTACGTCCCCTTTGAAGTTGAGGGTATGCATTTCTCCACAACACTTTCAGCATTTATTGTTTGTAGTTTTCTTGCTGATGGTTATTCTGACAAGTGTGAGCTGATACCTCTCTGTGGTTGAATTCGAATGTGCCACATAATCTGTTGAAATTGAGCTTTAAGGCATGTCCTTTGCTATTTTTCAAGCTGTGATTACCCCTTAGTTCTTCAAAGTGTTCTCTTTAAGTATGTGTCACATTTTGAAATGTTTTGGCCTTTACCTCCCTCAAGACATTTAGAGGGCCTGTTTCATTTACAGTTCTGCAGTACTTGTTCCTATGAAGTGACCATTAGCACAGGCTTTAAAGCTGCTTTTGCAGGTAACTGCCAGAGGGCGGCAGCCTTTCTAGGTCCCCCACCCTGGTAACTAGGGAAAAGCCCTTGCGGCCTGTGGTGTTTCTCGGTTATAAATTAGAGTGGAGTGTGCCCGGACAAACCCACACAAGCTGATGTCTCCTTACTTTTGTTGGATTTTTACATTTAATTTTTATTTTTTATTGGAGTAAGTTTCCACTGTGTACGTGGACCACTTCTACTTTGTGCATTCCTCGGTTGATGGACATTTTCATTGCTTCCAAGTGTTGGCTATGGTAAATATTGTTGGAGTGCAGGATTGCCAGGCTGTGACTTTTCGATTCTCATTTTTTCTCAGGTGATAGGCCCAGCAGTGGGTGTGATTGATTGACTGGTAGCACCGTGTTTCCCTTTTCAAAGCACCTTCTTTGTGTTTTCATTAGTGGCTCTTACCACGTCCCCCTTAGAATCGAGGGTACACATTTCTCCACAATCGCTTCAGCATATATTGTTTGCAGCATTTATGCTAATGGCCCTTCTGGCTGCTGTGAGCTGATAGGTTTTTGTAATTTGGGTTTGCATGTCTTTGAAAATTCGTAAAACTCATCATTTTTCTCCACCGTTTTCTTTTCTGTTAAAAAAAAAAGGAAACAATTGGGAGTACAATAGAACTCTTGAAATTGTGTTCTTGGAAGGTTGCCCTCTTTTGAAATTTTTGGTCGATTTTCCACTCCAGAATTTTTTTAGAAAGCAGGTGTCTTTTACCGAACTGCAAGTTTGGTGAATATTTAGTGACCTTTAGCAATGGGTTTAAATCTGCTGTTGTGGGAAGTGGCCTCAAGCAGGCAGCATATCTCCATTCCCATATCTGGGTACTAGGGCAGCAGAGCCTTTCTGGAAGTCGTGTTCCTAGTTTGTAAATTACATTGGAATGTGCATGGAGAAAGCCCCATAAGTATATGTCTCATTATTTCTTCTTGGTTTTAAAATTTTTTTTTAATTGGGGTAAAGCTTAGAATATTGTTTGTCCTAGGTGTACACCATCTGGTTCGTTTGTACATTATAGATGTCTATTCAAGTACAGATCCTCTTCCCATGTAAAATGTTACTGACGGTTCCGCAGACCTCCCTTGCTATATGGTTGGTCTTTTTGAGATATGGATACAATATGTGTTTGTATACATATAGTAACACTAATCTTAATTTATCCATTCCCCCCACCTTTCCTTTTAGATGAGCATAGTTTGTTTTCTAAGTCTGTGAGTGTCTTTCTCTGTGGAAATATGTTCCTTTGTGTCAGTTATTAGATAACGCCTATAAGTGATATCATAGAATATAGGTCTTTTGCTTTCCGACTTACCTCATGTTTCGTGATTATCTCCAGACTCATTTGTGGTGCCTCAGAGAGCAGTGGTTCATTGTTTTCCATGGCTATTATTCCATTGTGTACATGGACCACTTCTTCTTTATCCATTCACCTGTTGTTGGACATTTTGATTGCTCCACTGTCTTGGCTATTGTGAATAAGGCTGCACTGCAGCTTTTGCGGCCTGTGTCTTCTCGATTCTTGTCTTCTCAGGTGAGAGGTCCAATGGTGCGCCTGCTGCATTGAATGGTGCCTGCAGTTTTACTTTTAAACACAGCTCCTTTCTGTTCTCATTATTGGCTGTTACCCCTTCACGTCTCACCAGCAGGTAGAGGGTACACAGTTCCCTAAAACCCCTTCAGCATTTATTGTTTGTAGACTTTTTGCTCATGTTCAGGCGACTGGTGTAAGTTGAAACTTTTTGTAGATTAGATTGCATGGGTCTAACACTCCCTGAGGTTGAGCTTTTATCCATTTTCCTTTTTTTTTAAAAGAGCGTGAGTAAAACTTAACTCTTCATACTCTCTTCTTGAAACATTTGCCTGTTTTGAATTGTTTTGTCCATTCCCTCCTTCAGCACAATTTTTTAGGGCAGGTGTCCTTTACAGCCCTGAGTCCTTGGGAATGTTACGTGACCATTAGCTGTGAGTTTAAAGCTGTTCTTGCAGGTAACGGCCACAAGGTGGCAGCATTTCCCCTTTACCATATTTGGTTACTAGGGAAACAGAGCCTTAATGGAAGTGGTGTTGTAGGTTGTAAATTAGAATGGAATGTGCCAGGGAAAAGCCCTTTAAGTTTATGTCTCATTACTTCTTGTTCATATTTGTAGTTTACTTTTTATTTTTTATCCCAGTAAATATGATTACAATGGTTTGTTTGTTCTAGGTGTGCAAGATGTGGTTCTTTCACACATATACATGTATCTATTGTTCCTCGCATCCTTTTCCCATGTAGGTTATGACACAATGTTGAGTAGTCTTCTCCTGGTCTTCCGTACGTCTTTGGTGGTTATATATTTCACATGGTTTGTATATCTCTGTTAACCCCAATGTGGCAATGTATCCAATCCTCATCCCTTTCTATTTGGTGAACCATAAGTTTTTTAATGAATCTGTGATTGCCTTTCTCTGTGGAAATATCTTCATTGGTATCAATTTTTAAGTAACTCTTAAAAGTGATATGATAGGATATGTGTCTTTTGCTTTCTCACTTACTACACGTGGCGTGATTACGTCTAGACTCATCTATGGTGCTGCAAACGGCATTGTTTCATTTTTTTCACTAGCGAATATTCCATCTGTACATGGAGGAGTTCTTCTTTGTCCATCCATCTGTTGGTGGACTTTTTGGTTACTTCCATATCTTGGCTATTGTAATACTGTGCAGTGCAGATTTGCCTGCCTGTGTCTTTCCAATTCTCTCTTCTTAGGTTTTACGTCGAGGAGTGGGCCTGCTGGATCATATAGTAGCTCAATGTTTACCTTTTTAAGGCACCTCCATTCTGTTCTCATTCGTGGCCCTTTCCAAGTTACGTCCCCTTTGAAGTTGAGGGTATGCATTTCTCCACAACACTTTCAGCATTTATTGTTTGTAGTTTTCTTGCTGATGGTTATTCTGACAAGTGTGAGCTGATACCTCTCTGTGGTTGAATTCGAATGTGCCACATAATCTGTTGAAATTGAGCTTTAAGGCATGTCCTTTGCTATTTTTCAAGCTGTGATTACCCCTTAGTTCTTCAAAGTGTTCTCTTTAAGTATGTGTCACATTTTGAAATGTTTTGGCCTTTACCTCCCTCAAGACATTTTGAGGGCCTGTTTCATTTACAGTTCTGCAGTACTTGTTCCTATGAAGTGACCATTAGCACAGGCTTTAAAGCTGCTTTTGCAGGTAACTGCCAGAGGGCGGCAGCCTTTCTAGGTCCCCCACCCTGGTAACTAGGGAAAAGCCCTTGCGGCCTGTGGTGTTTCTCGGTTATAAATTAGAGTGGAGTGTGCCCGGACAAACCCACACAAGCTGATGTCTCCTTACTTTTGTTGGATTTTTACATTTAATTTTTATTTTTTATTGGAGTAAGTTTCCACTGTGTACGTGGACCACTTCTACTTTGTGCATTCCTCGGTTGATGGACATTTTCATTGCTTCCAAGTGTTGGCTATGGTAAATATTGTTGGAGTGCAGGATTGCCAGGCTGTGACTTTTCGATTCTCATTTTTTCTCAGGTGATAGGCCCAGCAGTGGGTGTGATTGATTGACTGGTAGCACCGTGTTTCCCTTTTCAAAGCACCTTCTTTGTGTTTTCATTAGTGGCTCTTACCACGTCCCCCTTAGAATCGAGGGTACGCATTTCTCCACAATCGCTTCAGCATATATTGTTTGCAGCATTTATGCTAATGGCCCTTCTGGCTGCTGTGAGCTGATAGGTTTTTGTAATTTGGGTTTGCATGTCTTTGAAAATTCGTAAAACTCATCATTTTTCTCCACCGTTTTCTTTTCTGTTAAAAAAAAAAGGAAACAATTGGGAGTACAATAGAACTCTTGAAATTGTGTTCTTGGAAGGTTGCCCTCTTTTGAAATTTTTGGTCGATTTTCCACTCCAGAATTTTTTTAGAAAGCAGGTGTCTTTTACCGAACTGCAAGTTTGGTGAATATTTAGTGACCTTTAGCAATGGGTTTAAATCTGCTGTTGTGGGAAGTGGCCTCAAGCAGGCAGCATATCTCCATTCCCATATCTGGGTACTAGGGCAGCAGAGCCTTTCTGGAAGTCGTGTTCCTAGTTTGTAAATTACATTGGAATGTGCATGGAGAAAGCCCCATAAGTATATGTCTCATTATTTCTTCTTGGTTTTAAATTTTTTTTTTAATTGGGGTAAAGCTTAGAATATTGTTTGTCCTAGGTGTACACCATCTGGTTCGTTTGTACATTATAGATGTCTATTCAAGTACAGATCCTCTTCCCATGTAAAATGTTACTGACGGTTCCGCAGACCTCCCTTGCTATATGGTTGGTCTTTTTGAGATATGGATACAATATGTGTTTGTATACATATAGTAACACTAATCTTAATTTATCCATTCCCCCCACCTTTCCTTTTAGATGAGCATAGTTTGTTTTCTAAGTCTGTGAGTGTCTTTCTCTGTGGAAATATGTTCCTTTGTGTCAGTTATTAGATAACGCCTATAAGTGATATCATAGAATATAGGTCTTTTGCTTTCCGACTTACCTCATGTTTCGTGATTATCTCCAGACTCATTTGTGGTGCCTCAGAGAGCAGTGGTTCATTGTTTTCCATGGCTATTATTCCATTGTGTACATGGACCACTTCTTCTTTATCCATTCACCTGTTGTTGGACATTTTGATTGCTCCACTGTCTTGGCTATTGTGAATAAGGCTGCACTGCAGCTTTTGCGGCCTGTGTCTTCTCGATTCTTGTCTTCTCAGGTGAGAGGTCCAATGGTGCGCCTGCTGCATTGAATGGTGCCTGCAGTTTTACTTTTAAACACAGCTCCTTTCTGTTCTCATTATTGGCTGTTACCCCTTCACGTCTCACCAGCAGGTAGAGGGTACACAGTTCCCTAAAACCCCTTCAGCATTTATTGTTTGTAGACTTTTTGCTCATGTTCAGGCGACTGGTGTAAGTTGAAACTTTTTGTAGATTAGATTGCATGGGTCTAACACTCCCTGAGGTTGAGCTTTTATCCATTTTCCTTTTTTTTTAAAAGAGCGTGAGTAAAACTTAACTCTTCATACTCTCTTCTTGAAACATTTGCCTGTTTTGAATTGTTTTGTCCATTCCCTCCTTCAGCACAATTTTTTAGGGCAGGTGTCCTTTACAGCCCTGAGTCCTTGGGAATGTTACGTGACCATTAGCTGTGAGTTTAAAGCTGTTCTTGCAGGAAACGGCCACAAGGTGGCAGCATTTCCCCTTTACCATATTTGGTTACTAGGGAAACAGAGCCTTAATGGAAGTGGTGTTGTAGGTTGTAAATTAGAATGGAATGTGCCAGGGAAAAGCCCTTTAAGTTTATGTCTCATTACTTCTTGTTCATATTTGTAGTTTACTTTTTATTTTTTATCCCAGTAAATATGATTACAATGGTTTGTTTGTTCTAGGTGTGCAAGATGTGGTTCTTTCACACATATACATGTATCTATTGTTCCTCGCATCCTTTTCCCATGTAGGTTATGACACAATGTTGAGTAGTCTTCTCCTGGTCTTCCGTACGTCTTTGGTGGTTATATATTTCACATGGTTTGTATATCTCTGTTAACCCCAATGTGGCAATGTATCCAATCCTCATCCCTTTCTATTTGGTGAACCATAAGTTTTTTAATGAATCTGTGATTGCCTTTCTCTGTGGAAATATCTTCATTGGTATCAATTTTTAAGTAACTCTTAAAAGTGATATGATAGGATATGTGTCTTTTGCTTTCTCACTTACTACACGTGGCGTGATTACGTCTAGACTCATCTATGGTGCTGCAAACGGCATTGTTTCATTTTTTTCACTAGCGAATATTCCATCTGTACATGGAGGAGTTCTTCTTTGTCCATCCATCTGTTGGTGGACTTTTTGGTTACTTCCATATCTTGGCTATTGTAATACTGTGCAGTGCAGATTTGCCTGCCTGTGTCTTTCCAATTCTCTCTTCTTAGGTTTTACGTCGAGGAGTGGGCCTGCTGGATCATATAGTAGCTCAATGTTTACCTTTTTAAGGCACCTCCATTCTGTTCTCATTCGTGGCCCTTTCCAAGTTACGTCCCCTTTGAAGTTGAGGGTATGCATTTCTCCACAACACTTTCAGCATTTATTGTTTGTAGTTTTCTTGCTGATGGTTATTCTGACAAGTGTGAGCTGATACCTCTCTGTGGTTGAATTCGAATGTGCCACATAATCTGTTGAAATTGAGCTTTAAGGCATGTCCTTTGCTATTTTTCAAGCTGTGATTACCCCTTAGTTCTTCAAAGTGTTCTCTTTAAGTATGTGTCACATTTTGAAATGTTTTGGCCTTTACCTCCCTCAAGACATTTTGAGGGCCTGTTTCATTTACAGTTCTGCAGTACTTGTTCCTATGAAGTGACCATTAGCACAGGCTTTAAAGCTGCTTTTGCAGGTAACTGCCAGAGGGCGGCAGCCTTTCTAGGTCCCCCACCCTGGTAACTAGGGAAAAGCCCTTGCGGCCTGTGGTGTTTCTCGGTTATAAATTAGAGTGGAGTGTGCCCGGACAAACCCACACAAGCTGATGTCTCCTTACTTTTGTTGGATTTTTACATTTAATTTTTATTTTTTATTGGAGTAATTTTCCACTGTGTACGTGGACCACTTCTACTTTGTGCATTCCTCGGTTGATGGACATTTTCATTACTTCCAAGTGTTGGCTATGGTAAATATTGTTGGAGTGCAGGATTGCCAGGCTGTGACTTTTCGATTCTCATTTTTTCTCAGGTGATAGGCCCAGCAGTGGGTGTGATTGATTGACTGGTAGCACCGTGTTTCCCTTTTCAAAGCACCTTCTTTGTGTTTTCATTAGTGGCTCTTACCACGTCCCCCTTAGAATCGAGGGTACGCATTTCTCCACAATCGCTTCAGCATATATTGTTTGCAGCATTTATGCTAATGGCCCTTCTGGCTGCTGTGAGCTGATAGGTTTTTGTAATTTGGGTTTGCATGTCTTTGAAAATTCGTAAAACTCATCATTTTTCTCCACCGTTTTCTTTTCTGTTAAAAAAAAAAGGAAACAATTGGGAGTACAATAGAACTCTTGAAATTGTGTTCTTGGAAGGTTGCCCTCTTTTGAAATTTTTGGTCGATTTTCCACTCCAGAATTTTTTTAGAAAGCAGGTGTCTTTTACCGAACTGCAAGTTTGGTGAATATTTAGTGACCTTTAGCAATGGGTTTAAATCTGCTGTTGTGGGAAGTGGCCTCAAGCAGGCAGCATATCTCCATTCCCATATCTGGGTACTAGGGCAGCAGAGCCTTTCTGGAAGTCGTGTTCCTAGTTTGTAAATTACATTGGAATGTGCATGGAGAAAGCCCCATAAGTATATGTCTCATTATTTCTTCTTGGTTTTAAATTTTTTTTTTAATTGGGGTAAAGCTTAGAATATTGTTTGTCCTAGGTGTACACCATCTGGTTCGTTTGTACATTATAGATGTCTATTCAAGTACAGATCCTCTTCCCATGTAAAATGTTACTGACGGTTCCGCAGACCTCCCTTGCTATATGGTTGGTCTTTTTGAGATATGGATACAATATGTGTTTGTATACATATAGTAACACTAATCTTAATTTATCCATTCCCCCCACCTTTCCTTTTAGATGAGCATAGTTTGTTTTCTAAGTCTGTGAGTGTCTTTCTCTGTGGAAATATGTTCCTTTGTGTCAGTTATTAGATAACGCCTATAAGTGATATCATAGAATATAGGTCTTTTGCTTTCCGACTTACCTCATGTTTCGTGATTATCTCCAGACTCATTTGTGGTGCCTCAGAGAGCAGTGGTTCATTGTTTTCCATGGCTATTATTCCATTGTGTACATGGACCACTTCTTCTTTATCCATTCACCTGTTGTTGGACATTTTGATTGCTCCACTGTCTTGGCTATTGTGAATAAGGCTGCACTGCAGCTTTTGCGGCCTGTGTCTTCTCGATTCTTGTCTTCTCAGGTGAGAGGTCCAATGGTGCGCCTGCTGCATTGAATGGTGCCTGCAGTTTTACTTTTAAACACAGCTCCTTTCTGTTCTCATTATTGGCTGTTACCCCTTCACGTCTCACCAGCAGGTAGAGGGTACACAGTTCCCTAAAACCCCTTCAGCATTTATTGTTTGTAGACTTTTTGCTCATGTTCAGGCGACTGGTGTAAGTTGAAACTTTTTGTAGATTAGATTGCATGGGTCTAACACTCCCTGAGGTTGAGCTTTTATCCATTTTCCTTTTTTTTTAAAAGAGCGTGAGTAAAACTTAACTCTTCATACTCTCTTCTTGAAACATTTGCCTGTTTTGAATTGTTTTGTCCATTCCCTCCTTCAGCACAATTTTTTAGGGCAGGTGTCCTTTACAGCCCTGAGTCCTTGGGAATGTTACGTGACCATTAGCTGTGAGTTTAAAGCTGTTCTTGCAGGAAACGGCCACAAGGTGGCAGCATTTCCCCTTTACCATATTTGGTTACTAGGGAAACAGAGCCTTAATGGAAGTGGTGTTGTAGGTTGTAAATTAGAATGGAATGTGCCAGGGAAAAGCCCTTTAAGTTTATGTCTCATTACTTCTTGTTCATATTTGTAGTTTACTTTTTATTTTTTATCCCAGTAAATATGATTACAATGGTTTGTTTGTTCTAGGTGTGCAAGATGTGGTTCTTTCACACATATACATGTATCTATTGTTCCTCGCATCCTTTTCCCATGTAGGTTATGACACAATGTTGAGTAGTCTTCTCCTGGTCTTCCGTACGTCTTTGGTGGTTATATATTTCACATGGTTTGTATATCTCTGTTAACCCCAATGTGGCAATGTATCCAATCCTCATCCCTTTCTATTTGGTGAACCATAAGTTTTTTAATGAATCTGTGATTGCCTTTCTCTGTGGAAATATCTTCATTGGTATCAATTTTTAAGTAACTCTTAAAAGTGATATGATAGGATATGTGTCTTTTGCTTTCTCACTTACTACACGTGGCGTGATTACGTCTAGACTCATCTATGGTGCTGCAAACGGCATTGTTTCATTTTTTTCACTAGCGAATATTCCATCTGTACATGGAGGAGTTCTTCTTTGTCCATCCATCTGTTGGTGGACTTTTTGGTTACTTCCATATCTTGGCTATTGTAATACTGTGCAGTGCAGATTTGCCTGCCTGTGTCTTTCCAATTCTCTCTTCTTAGGTTTTACGTCGAGGAGTGGGCCTGCTGGATCATATAGTAGCTCAATGTTTACCTTTTTAAGGCACCTCCATTCTGTTCTCATTCGTGGCCCTTTCCAAGTTACGTCCCCTTTGAAGTTGAGGGTATGCATTTCTCCACAACACTTTCAGCATTTATTGTTTGTAGTTTTCTTGCTGATGGTTATTCTGACAAGTGTGAGCTGATACCTCTCTGTGGTTGAATTCGAATGTGCCACATAATCTGTTGAAATTGAGCTTTAAGGCATGTCCTTTGCTATTTTTCAAGCTGTGATTACCCCTTAGTTCTTCAAAGTGTTCTCTTTAAGTATGTGTCACATTTTGAAATGTTTTGGCCTTTACCTCCCTCAAGACATTTTGAGGGCCTGTTTCATTTACAGTTCTGCAGTACTTGTTCCTATGAAGTGACCATTAGCACAGGCTTTAAAGCTGCTTTTGCAGGTAACTGCCAGAGGGCGGCAGCCTTTCTAGGTCCCCCACCCTGGTAACTAGGGAAAAGCCCTTGCGGCCTGTGGTGTTTCTCGGTTATAAATTAGAGTGGAGTGTGCCCGGACAAACCCACACAAGCTGATGTCTCCTTACTTTTGTTGGATTTTTACATTTAATTTTTATTTTTTATTGGAGTAATTTTCCACTGTGTACGTGGACCACTTCTACTTTGTGCATTCCTCGGTTGATGGACATTTTCATTGCTTCCAAGTGTTGGCTATGGTAAATATTGTTGGAGTGCAGGATTGCCAGGCTGTGACTTTTCGATTCTCATTTTTTCTCAGGTGATAGGCCCAGCAGTGGGTGTGATTGATTGACTGGTAGCACCGTGTTTCCCTTTTCAAAGCACCTTCTTTGTGTTTTCATTAGTGGCTCTTACCACGTCCCCCTTAGAATCGAGGGTACGCATTTCTCCACAATCGCTTCAGCATATATTGTTTGCAGCATTTATGCTAATGGCCCTTCTGGCTGCTGTGAGCTGATAGGTTTTTGTAATTTGGGTTTGCATGTCTTTGAAAATTCGTAAAACTCATCATTTTTCTCCACCGTTTTCTTTTCTGTTAAAAAAAAAAGGAAACAATTGGGAGTACAATAGAACTCTTGAAATTGTGTTCTTGGAAGGTTGCCCTCTTTTGAAATTTTTGGTCGATTTTCCACTCCAGAATTTTTTTAGAAAGCAGGTGTCTTTTACCGAACTGCAAGTTTGGTGAATATTTAGTGACCTTTAGCAATGGGTTTAAATCTGCTGTTGTGGGAAGTGGCCTCAAGCAGGCAGCATATCTCCATTCCCATATCTGGGTACTAGGGCAGCAGAGCCTTTCTGGAAGTCGTGTTCCTAGTTTGTAAATTACATTGGAATGTGCATGGAGAAAGCCCCATAAGTATATGTCTCATTATTTCTTCTTGGTTTTAAATTTTTTTTTTAATTGGGGTAAAGCTTAGAATATTGTTTGTCCTAGGTGTACACCATCTGGTTCGTTTGTACATTATAGATGTCTATTCAAGTACAGATCCTCTTCCCATGTAAAATGTTACTGACGGTTCCGCAGACCTCCCTTGCTATATGGTTGGTCTTTTTGAGATATGGATACAATATGTGTTTGTATACATATAGTAACACTAATCTTAATTTATCCATTCCCCCCACCTTTCCTTTTAGATGAGCATAGTTTGTTTTCTAAGTCTGTGAGTGTCTTTCTCTGTGGAAATATGTTCCTTTGTGTCAGTTATTAGATAACGCCTATAAGTGATATCATAGAATATAGGTCTTTTGCTTTCCGACTTACCTCATGTTTCGTGATTATCTCCAGACTCATTTGTGGTGCCTCAGAGAGCAGTGGTTCATTGTTTTCCATGGCTATTATTCCATTGTGTACATGGACCACTTCTTCTTTATCCATTCACCTGTTGTTGGACATTTTGATTGCTCCACTGTCTTGGCTATTGTGAATAAGGCTGCACTGCAGCTTTTGCGGCCTGTGTCTTCTCGATTCTTGTCTTCTCAGGTGAGAGGTCCAATGGTGCGCCTGCTGCATTGAATGGTGCCTGCAGTTTTACTTTTAAACACAGCTCCTTTCTGTTCTCATTATTGGCTCTTACCCCTTCACGTCTCACCAGCAGGTAGAGGGTACACAGTTCCCTAAAACCCCTTCAGCATTTATTGTTTGTAGACTTTTTGCTCATGTTCAGGCGACTGGTGTAAGTTGAAACTTTTTGTAGATTAGATTGCATGGGTCTAACACTCCCTGAGGTTGAGCTTTTATCCATTTTCCTTTTTTTTTAAAAGAGCGTGAGTAAAACTTAACTCTTCATACTCTCTTCTTGAAACATTTGCCTGTTTTGAATTGTTTTGTCCATTCCCTCCTTCAGCACAATTTTTTAGGGCAGGTGTCCTTTACAGCCCTGAGTCCTTGGGAATGTTACGTGACCATTCGCTGTGAGTTTAAAGCTGTTCTTGCAGGAAACGGCCACAAGGTGGCAGCATTTCCCCTTTACCATATTTGGTTACTAGGGAAACAGAGCCTTAATGGAAGTGGTGTTGTAGGTTGTAAATTAGAATGCAATGTGCCAGGGAAAAGCCCTTTAAGTTTATGTCTCATTACTTCTTGTTCATATTTGTAGTTTACTTTTTATTTTTTATCCCAGTAAATATGATTACAATGGTTTGTTTGTTCTAGGTGTGCAAGATGTGGTTCTTTCACACATATACATGTATCTATTGTTCCTCGCATCCTTTTCCCATGTAGGTTAGGACACAATGTTGAGTAGTCTTCTCCTGGTCTTCCGTACGTCTTTGGTGGTTATATATTTCACATGGTTTGTATATCTCTGTTAACCCCAATGTGGCAATGTATCCAATCCTCATCCCTTTCTATTTGGTGAACCATAAGTTTTTTAATGAATCTGTGATTGCCTTTCTCTGTGGAAATATCTTCATTGGTATCAATTTTTAAGTAACTCTTAAAAGTGATATGATAGGATATGTGTCTTTTGCTTTCTCACTTACTACACGTGGCGTGATTACGTCTAGACTCATCTATGGTGCTGCAAACGGCATTGTTTCATTTTTTTCACTAGCGAATATTCCATCTGTACATGGAGGAGTTCTTCTTTGTCCATCCATCTGTTGGTGGACTTTTTGGTTACTTCCATATCTTGGCTATTGTAATACTGTGCAGTGCAGATTTGCCTGCCTGTGTCTTTCCAATTCTCTCTTCTTAGGTTTTACGTCGAGGAGTGGGCCTGCTGGATCATATAGTAGCTCAATGTTTACCTTTTTAAGGCACCTCCATTCTGTTCTCATTCGTGGCCCTTTCCAAGTTACGTCCCCTTTGAAGTTGAGGGTATGCATTTCTCCACAACACTTTCAGCATTTATTGTTTGTAGTTTTCTTGCTGATGGTTATTCTGACAAGTGTGAGCTGATACCTCTCTGTGGTTGAATTCGAATGTGCCACATAATCTGTTGAAATTGAGCTTTAAGGCATGTCCTTTGCTATTTTTCAAGCTGTGATTACCCCTTAGTTCTTCAAAGTGTTCTCTTTAAGTATGTGTCACATTTTGAAATGTTTTGGCCTTTACCTCCCTCAAGACATTTAGAGGGCCTGTTTCATTTACAGTTCTGCAGTACTTGTTCCTATGAAGTGACCATTAGCACAGGCTTTAAAGCTGCTTTTGCAGGTAACTGCCAGAGGGCGGCAGCCTTTCTAGGTCCCCCACCCTGGTAACTAGGGAAAAGCCCTTGCGGCCTGTGGTGTTTCTCGGTTATAAATTAGAGTGGAGTGTGCCCGGACAAACCCACACAAGCTGATGTCTCCTTACTTTTGTTGGATTTTTACATTTAATTTTTATTTTTTATTGGAGTAAGTTTCCACTGTGTACGTGGACCACTTCTACTTTGTGCATTCCTCGGTTGATGGACATTTTCATTGCTTCCAAGTGTTGGCTATGGTAAATATTGTTGGAGTGCAGGATTGCCAGGCTGTGACTTTTCGATTCTCATTTTTTCTCAGGTGATAGGCCCAGCAGTGGGTGTGATTGATTGACTGGTAGCACCGTGTTTCCCTTTTCAAAGCACCTTCTTTGTGTTTTCATTAGTGGCTCTTACCACGTCCCCCTTAGAATCGAGGGTACGCATTTCTCCACAATCGCTTCAGCATATATTGTTTGCAGCATTTATGCTAATGGCCCTTCTGGCTGCTGTGAGCTGATAGGTTTTTGTAATTTGGGTTTGCATGTCTTTGAAAATTCGTAAAACTCATCATTTTTCTCCACCGTTTTCTTTTCTGTTAAAAAAAAAAGGAAACAATTGGGAGTACAATAGAACTCTTGAAATTGTGTTCTTGGAAGGTTGCCCTCTTTTGAAATTTTTGGTCGATTTTCCACTCCAGAATTTTTTTAGAAAGCAGGTGTCTTTTACCGAACTGCAAGTTTGGTGAATATTTAGTGACCTTTAGCAATGGGTTTAAATCTGCTGTTGTGGGAAGTGGCCTCAAGCAGGCAGCATATCTCCATTCCCATATCTGGGTACTAGGGCAGCAGAGCCTTTCTGGAAGTCGTGTTCCTAGTTTGTAAATTACATTGGAATGTGCATGGAGAAAGCCCCATAAGTATATGTCTCATTATTTCTTCTTGGTTTTAAAATTTTTTTTTAATTGGGGTAAAGCTTAGAATATTGTTTGTCCTAGGTGTACACCATCTGGTTCGTTTGTACATTATAGATGTCTATTCAAGTACAGATCCTCTTCCCATGTAAAATGTTACTGACGGTTCCGCAGACCTCCCTTGCTATATGGTTGGTCTTTTTGAGATATGGATACAATATGTGTTTGTATACATATAGTAACACTAATCTTAATTTATCCATTCCCCCCACCTTTCCTTTTAGATGAGCATAGTTTGTTTTCTAAGTCTGTGAGTGTCTTTCTCTGTGGAAATATGTTCCTTTGTGTCAGTTATTAGATAACGCCTATAAGTGATATCATAGAATATAGGTCTTTTGCTTTCCGACTTACCTCATGTTTCGTGATTATCTCCAGACTCATTTGTGGTGCCTCAGAGAGCAGTGGTTCATTGTTTTCCATGGCTATTATTCCATTGTGTACATGGACCACTTCTTCTTTATCCATTCACCTGTTGTTGGACATTTTGATTGCTCCACTGTCTTGGCTATTGTGAATAAGGCTGCACTGCAGCTTTTGCGGCCTGTGTCTTCTCGATTCTTGTCTTCTCAGGTGAGAGGTCCAATGGTGCGCCTGCTGCATTGAATGGTGCCTGCAGTTTTACTTTTAAACACAGCTCCTTTCTGTTCTCATTATTGGCTGTTACCCCTTCACGTCTCACCAGCAGGTAGAGGGTACACAGTTCCCTAAAACCCCTTCAGCATTTATTGTTTGTAGACTTTTTGCTCATGTTCAGGCGACTGGTGTAAGTTGAAACTTTTTGTAGATTAGATTGCATGGGTCTAACACTCCCTGAGGTTGAGCTTTTATCCATTTTCCTTTTTTTTTAAAAGAGCGTGAGTAAAACTTAACTCTTCATACTCTCTTCTTGAAACATTTGCCTGTTTTGAATTGTTTTGTCCATTCCCTCCTTCAGCACAATTTTTTAGGGCAGGTGTCCTTTACAGCCCTGAGTCCTTGGGAATGTTACGTGACCATTCGCTGTGAGTTTAAAGCTGTTCTTGCAGGAAACGGCCACAAGGTGGCAGCATTTCCCCTTTACCATATTTGGTTACTAGGGAAACAGAGCCTTAATGGAAGTGGTGTTGTAGGTTGTAAATTAGAATGCAATGTGCCAGGGAAAAGCCCTTTAAGTTTATGTCTCATTACTTCTTGTTCATATTTGTAGTTTACTTTTTATTTTTTATCCCAGTAAATATGATTACAATGGTTTGTTTGTTCTAGGTGTGCAAGATGTGGTTCTTTCACACATATACATGTATCTATTGTTCCTCGCATCCTTTTCCCATGTAGGTTAGGACACAATGTTGAGTAGTCTTCTCCTGGTCTTCCGTACGTCTTTGGTGGTTATATATTTCACATGGTTTGTATATCTCTGTTAACCCCAATGTGGCAATGTATCCAATCCTCATCCCTTTCTATTTGGTGAACCATAAGTTTTTTAATGAATCTGTGATTGCCTTTCTCTGTGGAAATATCTTCATTGGTATCAATTTTTAAGTAACTCTTAAAAGTGATATGATAGGATATGTGTCTTTTGCTTTCTCACTTACTACACGTGGCGTGATTACGTCTAGACTCATCTATGGTGCTGCAAACGGCATTGTTTCATTTTTTTCACTAGCGAATATTCCATCTGTACATGGAGGAGTTCTTCTTTGTCCATCCATCTGTTGGTGGACTTTTTGGTTACTTCCATATCTTGGCTATTGTAATACTGTGCAGTGCAGATTTGCCTGCCTGTGTCTTTCCAATTCTCTCTTCTTAGGTTTTACGTCGAGGAGTGGGCCTGCTGGATCATATAGTAGCTCAATGTTTACCTTTTTAAGGCACCTCCATTCTGTTCTCATTCGTGGCCCTTTCCAAGTTACGTCCCCTTTGAAGTTGAGGGTATGCATTTCTCCACAACACTTTCAGCATTTATTGTTTGTAGTTTTCTTGCTGATGGTTATTCTGACAAGTGTGAGCTGATACCTCTCTGTGGTTGAATTCGAATGTGCCACATAATCTGTTGAAATTGAGCTTTAAGGCATGTCCTTTGCTATTTTTCAAGCTGTGATTACCCCTTAGTTCTTCAAAGTGTTCTCTTTAAGTATGTGTCACATTTTGAAATGTTTTGGCCTTTACCTCCCTCAAGACATTTAGAGGGCCTGTTTCATTTACAGTTCTGCAGTACTTGTTCCTATGAAGTGACCATTAGCACAGGCTTTAAAGCTGCTTTTGCAGGTAACTGCCAGAGGGCGGCAGCCTTTCTAGGTCCCCCACCCTGGTAACTAGGGAAAAGCCCTTGCGGCCTGTGGTGTTTCTCGGTTATAAATTAGAGTGGAGTGTGCCCGGACAAACCCACACAAGCTGATGTCTCCTTACTTTTGTTGGATTTTTACATTTAATTTTTATTTTTTATTGGAGTAAGTTTCCACTGTGTACGTGGACCACTTCTACTTTGTGCATTCCTCGGTTGATGGACATTTTCATTGCTTCCAAGTGTTGGCTATGGTAAATATTGTTGGAGTGCAGGATTGCCAGGCTGTGACTTTTCGATTCTCATTTTTTCTCAGGTGATAGGCCCAGCAGTGGGTGTGATTGATTGACTGGTAGCACCGTGTTTCCCTTTTCAAAGCACCTTCTTTGTGTTTTCATTAGTGGCTCTTACCACGTCCCCCTTAGAATCGAGGGTACGCATTTCTCCACAATCGCTTCAGCATATATTGTTTGCAGCATTTATGCTAATGGCCCTTCTGGCTGCTGTGAGCTGATAGGTTTTTGTAATTTGGGTTTGCATGTCTTTGAAAATTCGTAAAACTCATCATTTTTCTCCACCGTTTTCTTTTCTGTTAAAAAAAAAAGGAAACAATTGGGAGTACAATAGAACTCTTGAAATTGTGTTCTTGGAAGGTTGCCCTCTTTTGAAATTTTTGGTCGATTTTCCACTCCAGAATTTTTTTAGAAAGCAGGTGTCTTTTACCGAACTGCAAGTTTGGTGAATATTTAGTGACCTTTAGCAATGGGTTTAAATCTGCTGTTGTGGGAAGTGGCCTCAAGCAGGCAGCATATCTCCATTCCCATATCTGGGTACTAGGGCAGCAGAGCCTTTCTGGAAGTCGTGTTCCTAGTTTGTAAATTACATTGGAATGTGCATGGAGAAAGCCCCATAAGTATATGTCTCATTATTTCTTCTTGGTTTTAAAATTTTTTTTTAATTGGGGTAAAGCTTAGAATATTGTTTGTCCTAGGTGTACACCATCTGGTTCGTTTGTACATTATAGATGTCTATTCAAGTACAGATCCTCTTCCCATGTAAAATGTTACTGACGGTTCCGCAGACCTCCCTTGCTATATGGTTGGTCTTTTTGAGATATGGATACAATATGTGTTTGTATACATATAGTAACACTAATCTTAATTTATCCATTCCCCCCACCTTTCCTTTTAGATGAGCATAGTTTGTTTTCTAAGTCTGTGAGTGTCTTTCTCTGTGGAAATATGTTCCTTTGTGTCAGTTATTAGATAACGCCTATAAGTGATATCATAGAATATAGGTCTTTTGCTTTCCGACTTACCTCATGTTTCGTGATTATCTCCAGACTCATTTGTGGTGCCTCAGAGAGCAGTGGTTCATTGTTTTCCATGGCTATTATTCCATTGTGTACATGGACCACTTCTTCTTTATCCATTCACCTGTTGTTGGACATTTTGATTGCTCCACTGTCTTGGCTATTGTGAATAAGGCTGCACTGCAGCTTTTGCGGCCTGTGTCTTCTCGATTCTTGTCTTCTCAGGTGAGAGGTCCAATGGTGCGCCTGCTGCATTGAATGGTGCCTGCAGTTTTACTTTTAAACACAGCTCCTTTCTGTTCTCATTATTGGCTGTTACCCCTTCACGTCTCACCAGCAGGTAGAGGGTACACAGTTCCCTAAAACCCCTTCAGCATTTATTGTTTGTAGACTTTTTGCTCATGTTCAGGCGACTGGTGTAAGTTGAAACTTTTTGTAGATTAGATTGCATGGGTCTAACACTCCCTGAGGTTGAGCTTTTATCCATTTTCCTTTTTTTTTAAAAGAGCGTGAGTAAAACTTAACTCTTCATACTCTCTTCTTGAAACATTTGCCTGTTTTGAATTGTTTTGTCCATTCCCTCCTTCAGCACAATTTTTTAGGGCAGGTGTCCTTTACAGCCCTGAGTCCTTGGGAATGTTACGTGACCATTCGCTGTGAGTTTAAAGCTGTTCTTGCAGGAAACGGCCACAAGGTGGCAGCATTTCCCCTTTACCATATTTGGTTACTAGGGAAACAGAGCCTTAATGGAAGTGGTGTTGTAGGTTGTAAATTAGAATGGAATGTGCCAGGGAAAAGCCCTTTAAGTTTATGTCTCATTACTTCTTGTTCATATTTGTAGTTTACTTTTTATTTTTTATCCCAGTAAATATGATTACAATGGTTTGTTTGTTCTAGGTGTGCAAGATGTGGTTCTTTCACACATATACATGTATCTATTGTTCCTCGCATCCTTTTCCCATGTAGGTTATGACACAATGTTGAGTAGTCTTCTCCTGGTCTTCCGTACGTCTTTGGTGGTTATATATTTCACATGGTTTGTATATCTCTGTTAACCCCAATGTGGCAATGTATCCAATCCTCATCCCTTTCTATTTGGTGAACCATAAGTTTTTTAATGAATCTGTGATTGCCTTTCTCTGTGGAAATATCTTCATTGGTATCAATTTTTAAGTAACTCTTAAAAGTGATATGATAGGATATGTGTCTTTTGCTTTCTCACTTACTACACGTGGCGTGATTACGTCTAGACTCATCTATGGTGCTGCAAACGGCATTGTTTCATTTTTTTCACTAGCGAATATTCCATCTGTACATGGAGGAGTTCTTCTTTGTCCATCCATCTGTTGGTGGACTTTTTGGTTACTTCCATATCTTGGCTATTGTAATACTGTGCAGTGCAGATTTGCCTGCCTGTGTCTTTCCAATTCTCTCTTCTTAGGTTTTACGTCGAGGAGTGGGCCTGCTGGATCATATAGTAGCTCAATGTTTACCTTTTTAAGGCACCTCCATTCTGTTCTCATTCGTGGCCCTTTCCAAGTTACGTCCCCTTTGAAGTTGAGGGTATGCATTTCTCCACAACACTTTCAGCATTTATTGTTTGTAGTTTTCTTGCTGATGGTTATTCTGACAAGTGTGAGCTGATACCTCTCTGTGGTTGAATTCGAATGTGCCACATAATCTGTTGAAATTGAGCTTTAAGGCATGTCCTTTGCTATTTTTCAAGCTGTGATTACCCCTTAGTTCTTCAAAGTGTTCTCTTTAAGTATGTGTCACATTTTGAAATGTTTTGGCCTTTACCTCCCTCAAGACATTTTGAGGGCCTGTTTCATTTACAGTTCTGCAGTACTTGTTCCTATGAAGTGACCATTAGCACAGGCTTTAAAGCTGCTTTTGCAGGTAACTGCCAGAGGGCGGCAGCCTTTCTAGGTCCCCCACCCTGGTAACTAGGGAAAAGCCCTTGCGGCCTGTGGTGTTTCTCGGTTATAAATTAGAGTGGAGTGTGCCCGGACAAACCCACACAAGCTGATGTCTCCTTACTTTTGTTGGATTTTTACATTTAATTTTTATTTTTTATTGGAGTAATTTTCCACTGTGTACGTGGACCACTTCTACTTTGTGCATTCCTCGGTTGATGGACATTTTCATTGCTTCCAAGTGTTGGCTATGGTAAATATTGTTGGAGTGCAGGATTGCCAGGCTGTGACTTTTCGATTCTCATTTTTTCTCAGGTGATAGGCCCAGCAGTGGGTGTGATTGATTGACTGGTAGCACCGTGTTTCCCTTTTCAAAGCACCTTCTTTGTGTTTTCATTAGTGGCTCTTACCACGTCCCCCTTAGAATCGAGGGTACGCATTTCTCCACAATCGCTTCAGCATATATTGTTTGCAGCATTTATGCTAATGGCCCTTCTGGCTGCTGTGAGCTGATAGGTTTTTGTAATTTGGGTTTGCATGTCTTTGAAAATTCGTAAAACTCATCATTTTTCTCCACCGTTTTCTTTTCTGTTAAAAAAAAAAGGAAACAATTGGGAGTACAATAGAACTCTTGAAATTGTGTTCTTGGAAGGTTGCCCTCTTTTGAAATTTTTGGTCGATTTTCCACTCCAGAATTTTTTTAGAAAGCAGGTGTCTTTTACCGAACTGCAAGTTTGGTGAATATTTAGTGACCTTTAGCAATGGGTTTAAATCTGCTGTTGTGGGAAGTGGCCTCAAGCAGGCAGCATATCTCCATTCCCATATCTGGGTACTAGGGCAGCAGAGCCTTTCTGGAAGTCGTGTTCCTAGTTTGTAAATTACATTGGAATGTGCATGGAGAAAGCCCCATAAGTATATGTCTCATTATTTCTTCTTGGTTTTAAATTTTTTTTTTAATTGGGGTAAAGCTTAGAATATTGTTTGTCCTAGGTGTACACCATCTGGTTCGTTTGTACATTATAGATGTCTATTCAAGTACAGATCCTCTTCCCATGTAAAATGTTACTGACGGTTCCGCAGACCTCCCTTGCTATATGGTTGGTCTTTTTGAGATATGGATACAATATGTGTTTGTATACATATAGTAACACTAATCTTAATTTATCCATTCCCCCCACCTTTCCTTTTAGATGAGCATAGTTTGTTTTCTAAGTCTGTGAGTGTCTTTCTCTGTGGAAATATGTTCCTTTGTGTCAGTTATTAGATAACGCCTATAAGTGATATCATAGAATATAGGTCTTTTGCTTTCCGACTTACCTCATGTTTCGTGATTATCTCCAGACTCATTTGTGGTGCCTCAGAGAGCAGTGGTTCATTGTTTTCCATGGCTATTATTCCATTGTGTACATGGACCACTTCTTCTTTATCCATTCACCTGTTGTTGGACATTTTGATTGCTCCACTGTCTTGGCTATTGTGAATAAGGCTGCACTGCAGCTTTTGCGGCCTGTGTCTTCTCGATTCTTGTCTTCTCAGGTGAGAGGTCCAATGGTGCGCCTGCTGCATTGAATGGTGCCTGCAGTTTTACTTTTAAACACAGCTCCTTTCTGTTCTCATTATTGGCTGTTACCCCTTCACGTCTCACCAGCAGGTAGAGGGTACACAGTTCCCTAAAACCCCTTCAGCATTTATTGTTTGTAGACTTTTTGCTCATGTTCAGGCGACTGGTGTAAGTTGAAACTTTTTGTAGATTAGATTGCATGGGTCTAACACTCCCTGAGGTTGAGCTTTTATCCATTTTCCTTTTTTTTTAAAAGAGCGTGAGTAAAACTTAACTCTTCATACTCTCTTCTTGAAACATTTGCCTGTTTTGAATTGTTTTGTCCATTCCCTCCTTCAGCACAATTTTTTAGGGCAGGTGTCCTTTACAGCCCTGAGTCCTTGGGAATGTTACGTGACCATTAGCTGTGAGTTTAAAGCTGTTCTTGCAGGAAACGGCCACAAGGTGGCAGCATTTCCCCTTTACCATATTTGGTTACTAGGGAAACAGAGCCTTAATGGAAGTGGTGTTGTAGGTTGTAAATTAGAATGGAATGTGCCAGGGAAAAGCCCTTTAAGTTTATGTCTCATTACTTCTTGTTCATATTTGTAGTTTACTTTTTATTTTTTATCCCAGTAAATATGATTACAATGGTTTGTTTGTTCTAGGTGTGCAAGATGTGGTTCTTTCACACATATACATGTATCTATTGTTCCTCGCATCCTTTTCCCATGTAGGTTATGACACAATGTTGAGTAGTCTTCTCCTGGTCTTCCGTACGTCTTTGGTGGTTATATATTTCACATGGTTTGTATATCTCTGTTAACCCCAATGTGGCAATGTATCCAATCCTCATCCCTTTCTATTTGGTGAACCATAAGTTTTTTAATGAATCTGTGATTGCCTTTCTCTGTGGAAATATCTTCATTGGTATCAATTTTTAAGTAACTCTTAAAAGTGATATGATAGGATATGTGTCTTTTGCTTTCTCACTTACTACACGTGGCGTGATTACGTCTAGACTCATCTATGGTGCTGCAAACGGCATTGTTTCATTTTTTTCACTAGCGAATATTCCATCTGTACATGGAGGAGTTCTTCTTTGTCCATCCATCTGTTGGTGGACTTTTTGGTTACTTCCATATCTTGGCTATTGTAATACTGTGCAGTGCAGATTTGCCTGCCTGTGTCTTTCCAATTCTCTCTTCTTAGGTTTTACGTCGAGGAGTGGGCCTGCTGGATCATATAGTAGCTCAATGTTTACCTTTTTAAGGCACCTCCATTCTGTTCTCATTCGTGGCCCTTTCCAAGTTACGTCCCCTTTGAAGTTGAGGGTATGCATTTCTCCACAACACTTTCAGCATTTATTGTTTGTAGTTTTCTTGCTGATGGTTATTCTGACAAGTGTGAGCTGATACCTCTCTGTGGTTGAATTCGAATGTGCCACATAATCTGTTGAAATTGAGCTTTAAGGCATGTCCTTTGCTATTTTTCAAGCTGTGATTACCCCTTAGTTCTTCAAAGTGTTCTCTTTAAGTATGTGTCACATTTTGAAATGTTTTGGCCTTTACCTCCCTCAAGACATTTTGAGGGCCTGTTTCATTTACAGTTCTGCAGTACTTGTTCCTATGAAGTGACCATTAGCACAGGCTTTAAAGCTGCTTTTGCAGGTAACTGCCAGAGGGCGGCAGCCTTTCTAGGTCCCCCACCCTGGTAACTAGGGAAAAGCCCTTGCGGCCTGTGGTGTTTCTCGGTTATAAATTAGAGTGGAGTGTGCCCGGACAAACCCACACAAGCTGATGTCTCCTTACTTTTGTTGGATTTTTACATTTAATTTTTATTTTTTATTGGAGTAATTTTCCACTGTGTACGTGGACCACTTCTACTTTGTGCATTCCTCGGTTGATGGACATTTTCATTGCTTCCAAGTGTTGGCTATGGTAAATATTGTTGGAGTGCAGGATTGCCAGGCTGTGACTTTTCGATTCTCATTTTTTCTCAGGTGATAGGCCCAGCAGTGGGTGTGATTGATTGACTGGTAGCACCGTGTTTCCCTTTTCAAAGCACCTTCTTTGTGTTTTCATTAGTGGCTCTTACCACGTCCCCCTTAGAATCGAGGGTACGCATTTCTCCACAATCGCTTCAGCATATATTGTTTGCAGCATTTATGCTAATGGCCCTTCTGGCTGCTGTGAGCTGATAGGTTTTTGTAATTTGGGTTTGCATGTCTTTGAAAATTCGTAAAACTCATCATTTTTCTCCACCGTTTTCTTTTCTGTTAAAAAAAAAAGGAAACAATTGGGAGTACAATAGAACTCTTGAAATTGTGTTCTTGGAAGGTTGCCCTCTTTTGAAATTTTTGGTCGATTTTCCACTCCAGAATTTTTTTAGAAAGCAGGTGTCTTTTACCGAACTGCAAGTTTGGTGAATATTTAGTGACCTTTAGCAATGGGTTTAAATCTGCTGTTGTGGGAAGTGGCCTCAAGCAGGCAGCATATCTCCATTCCCATATCTGGGTACTAGGGCAGCAGAGCCTTTCTGGAAGTCGTGTTCCTAGTTTGTAAATTACATTGGAATGTGCATGGAGAAAGCCCCATAAGTATATGTCTCATTATTTCTTCTTGGTTTTAAATTTTTTTTTTAATTGGGGTAAAGCTTAGAATATTGTTTGTCCTAGGTGTACACCATCTGGTTCGTTTGTACATTATAGATGTCTATTCAAGTACAGATCCTCTTCCCATGTAAAATGTTACTGACGGTTCCGCAGACCTCCCTTGCTATATGGTTGGTCTTTTTGAGATATGGATACAATATGTGTTTGTATACATATAGTAACACTAATCTTAATTTATCCATTCCCCCCACCTTTCCTTTTAGATGAGCATAGTTTGTTTTCTAAGTCTGTGAGTGTCTTTCTCTGTGGAAATATGTTCCTTTGTGTCAGTTATTAGATAACGCCTATAAGTGATATCATAGAATATAGGTCTTTTGCTTTCCGACTTACCTCATGTTTCGTGATTATCTCCAGACTCATTTGTGGTGCCTCAGAGAGCAGTGGTTCATTGTTTTCCATGGCTATTATTCCATTGTGTACATGGACCACTTCTTCTTTATCCATTCACCTGTTGTTGGACATTTTGATTGCTCCACTGTCTTGGCTATTGTGAATAAGGCTGCACTGCAGCTTTTGCGGCCTGTGTCTTCTCGATTCTTGTCTTCTCAGGTGAGAGGTCCAATGGTGCGCCTGCTGCATTGAATGGTGCCTGCAGTTTTACTTTTAAACACAGCTCCTTTCTGTTCTCATTATTGGCTGTTACCCCTTCACGTCTCACCAGCAGGTAGAGGGTACACAGTTCCCTAAAACCCCTTCAGCATTTATTGTTTGTAGACTTTTTGCTCATGTTCAGGCGACTGGTGTAAGTTGAAACTTTTTGTAGATTAGATTGCATGGGTCTAACACTCCCTGAGGTTGAGCTTTTATCCATTTTCCTTTTTTTTTAAAAGAGCGTGAGTAAAACTTAACTCTTCATACTCTCTTCTTGAAACATTTGCCTGTTTTGAATTGTTTTGTCCATTCCCTCCTTCAGCACAATTTTTTAGGGCAGGTGTCCTTTACAGCCCTGAGTCCTTGGGAATGTTACGTGACCATTAGCTGTGAGTTTAAAGCTGTTCTTGCAGGAAACGGCCACAAGGTGGCAGCATTTCCCCTTTACCATATTTGGTTACTAGGGAAACAGAGCCTTAATGGAAGTGGTGTTGTAGGTTGTAAATTAGAATGGAATGTGCCAGGGAAAAGCCCTTTAAGTTTATGTCTCATTACTTCTTGTTCATATTTGTAGTTTACTTTTTATTTTTTATCCCAGTAAATATGATTACAATGGTTTGTTTGTTCTAGGTGTGCAAGATGTGGTTCTTTCACACATATACATGTATCTATTGTTCCTCGCATCCTTTTCCCATGTAGGTTATGACACAATGTTGAGTAGTCTTCTCCTGGTCTTCCGTACGTCTTTGGTGGTTATATATTTCACATGGTTTGTATATCTCTGTTAACCCCAATGTGGCAATGTATCCAATCCTCATCCCTTTCTATTTGGTGAACCATAAGTTTTTTAATGAATCTGTGATTGCCTTTCTCTGTGGAAATATCTTCATTGGTATCAATTTTTAAGTAACTCTTAAAAGTGATATGATAGGATATGTGTCTTTTGCTTTCTCACTTACTACACGTGGCGTGATTACGTCTAGACTCATCTATGGTGCTGCAAACGGCATTGTTTCATTTTTTTCACTAGCGAATATTCCATCTGTACATGGAGGAGTTCTTCTTTGTCCATCCATCTGTTGGTGGACTTTTTGGTTACTTCCATATCTTGGCTATTGTAATACTGTGCAGTGCAGATTTGCCTGCCTGTGTCTTTCCAATTCTCTCTTCTTAGGTTTTACGTCGAGGAGTGGGCCTGCTGGATCATATAGTAGCTCAATGTTTACCTTTTTAAGGCACCTCCATTCTGTTCTCATTCGTGGCCCTTTCCAAGTTACGTCCCCTTTGAAGTTGAGGGTATGCATTTCTCCACAACACTTTCAGCATTTATTGTTTGTAGTTTTCTTGCTGATGGTTATTCTGACAAGTGTGAGCTGATACCTCTCTGTGGTTGAATTCGAATGTGCCACATAATCTGTTGAAATTGAGCTTTAAGGCATGTCCTTTGCTATTTTTCAAGCTGTGATTACCCCTTAGTTCTTCAAAGTGTTCTCTTTAAGTATGTGTCACATTTTGAAATGTTTTGGCCTTTACCTCCCTCAAGACATTTTGAGGGCCTGTTTCATTTACAGTTCTGCAGTACTTGTTCCTATGAAGTGACCATTAGCACAGGCTTTAAAGCTGCTTTTGCAGGTAACTGCCAGAGGGCGGCAGCCTTTCTAGGTCCCCCACCCTGGTAACTAGGGAAAAGCCCTTGCGGCCTGTGGTGTTTCTCGGTTATAAATTAGAGTGGAGTGTGCCCGGACAAACCCACACAAGCTGATGTCTCCTTACTTTTGTTGGATTTTTACATTTAATTTTTATTTTTTATTGGAGTAATTTTCCACTGTGTACGTGGACCACTTCTACTTTGTGCATTCCTCGGTTGATGGACATTTTCATTGCTTCCAAGTGTTGGCTATGGTAAATATTGTTGGAGTGCAGGATTGCCAGGCTGTGACTTTTCGATTCTCATTTTTTCTCAGGTGATAGGCCCAGCAGTGGGTGTGATTGATTGACTGGTAGCACCGTGTTTCCCTTTTCAAAGCACCTTCTTTGTGTTTTCATTAGTGGCTCTTACCACGTCCCCCTTAGAATCGAGGGTACGCATTTCTCCACAATCGCTTCAGCATATATTGTTTGCAGCATTTATGCTAATGGCCCTTCTGGCTGCTGTGAGCTGATAGGTTTTTGTAATTTGGGTTTGCATGTCTTTGAAAATTCGTAAAACTCATCATTTTTCTCCACCGTTTTCTTTTCTGTTAAAAAAAAAAGGAAACAATTGGGAGTACAATAGAACTCTTGAAATTGTGTTCTTGGAAGGTTGCCCTCTTTTGAAATTTTTGGTCGATTTTCCACTCCAGAATTTTTTTAGAAAGCAGGTGTCTTTTAGCGAACTGCAAGTTTGGTGAATATTTAGTGACCTTTAGCAATGGGTTTAAATCTGCTGTTGTGGGAAGTGGCCTCAAGCAGGCAGCATATCTCCATTCCCATATCTGGGTACTAGGGCAGCAGAGCCTTTCTGGAAGTCGTGTTCCTAGTTTGTAAATTACATTGGAATGTGCATGGAGAAAGCCCCATAAGTATATGTCTCATTATTTCTTCTTGGTTTTAAAATTTTTTTTTAATTGGGGTAAAGCTTAGAATATTGTTTGTCCTAGGTGTACACCATCTGGTTCGTTTGTACATTATAGATGTCTATTCAAGTACAGATCCTCTTCCCATGTAAAATGTTACTGACGGTTCCGCAGACCTCCCTTGCTATATGGTTGGTCTTTTTGAGATATGGATACAATATGTGTTTGTATACATATAGTAACACTAATCTTAATTTATCCATTCCCCCCACCTTTCCTTTTAGATGAGCATAGTTTGCTTTCTAAGTCTGTGAGTGTCTTTCTCTGTGGAAATATGTTCCTTTGTGTCAGTTATTAGATAACGCCTATAAGTGATATCATAGAATATAGGTCTTTTGCTTTCCGACTTACCTCATGTTTCGTGATTATCTCCAGACTCATTTGTGGTGCCTCAGAGAGCAGTGGTTCATTGTTTTCCATGGCTATTATTCCATTGTGTACATGGACCACTTCTTCTTTATCCATTCACCTGTTGTTGGACATTTTGATTGCTCCACTGTCTTGGCTATTGTGAATAAGGCTGCACTGCAGCTTTTGCGGCCTGTGTCTTCTCGATTCTTGTCTTCTCAGGTGAGAGGTCCAATGGTGCGCCTGCTGCATTGAATGGTGCCTGCAGTTTTACTTTTAAACACAGCTCCTTTCTGTTCTCATTATTGGCTGTTACCCCTTCACGTCTCACCAGCAGGTAGAGGGTACACAGTTCCCTAAAACCCCTTCAGCATTTATTGTTTGTAGACTTTTTGCTCATGTTCAGGCGACTGGTGTAAGTTGAAACTTTTTGTAGATTAGATTGCATGGGTCTAACACTCCCTGAGGTTGAGCTTTTATCCATTTTCCTTTTTTTTTAAAAGAGCGTGAGTAAAACTTAACTCTTCATACTCTCTTCTTGAAACATTTGCCTGTTTTGAATTGTTTTGTCCATTCCCTCCTTCAGCACAATTTTTTAGGGCAGGTGTCCTTTACAGCCCTGAGTCCTTGGGAATGTTACGTGACCATTAGCTGTGAGTTTAAAGCTGTTCTTGCAGGAAACGGCCACAAGGTGGCAGCATTTCCCCTTTACCATATTTGGTTACTAGGGAAACAGAGCCTTAATGGAAGTGGTGTTGTAGGTTGTAAATTAGAATGGAATGTGCCAGGGAAAAGCCCTTTAAGTTTATGTCTCATTACTTCTTGTTCATATTTGTAGTTTACTTTTTATTTTTTATCCCAGTAAATATGATTACAATGGTTTGTTTGTTCTAGGTGTGCAAGATGTGGTTCTTTCACACATATACATGTATCTATTGTTCCTCGCATCCTTTTCCCATGTAGGTTATGACACAATGTTGAGTAGTCTTCTCCTGGTCTTCCGTACGTCTTTGGTGGTTATATATTTCACATGGTTTGTATATCTCTGTTAACCCCAATGTGGCAATGTATCCAATCCTCATCCCTTTCTATTTGGTGAACCATAAGTTTTTTAATGAATCTGTGATTGCCTTTCTCTGTGGAAATATCTTCATTGGTATCAATTTTTAAGTAACTCTTAAAAGTGATATGATAGGATATGTGTCTTTTGCTTTCTCACTTACTACACGTGGCGTGATTACGTCTAGACTCATCTATGGTGCTGCAAACGGCATTGTTTCATTTTTTTCACTAGCGAATATTCCATCTGTACATGGAGGAGTTCTTCTTTGTCCATCCATCTGTTGGTGGACTTTTTGGTTACTTCCATATCTTGGCTATTGTAATACTGTGCAGTGCAGATTTGCCTGCCTGTGTCTTTCCAATTCTCTCTTCTTAGGTTTTACGTCGAGGAGTGGGCCTGCTGGATCATATAGTAGCTCAATGTTTACCTTTTTAAGGCACCTCCATTCTGTTCTCATTCGTGGCCCTTTCCAAGTTACGTCCCCTTTGAAGTTGAGGGTATGCATTTCTCCACAACACTTTCAGCATTTATTGTTTGTAGTTTTCTTGCTGATGGTTATTCTGACAAGTGTGAGCTGATACCTCTCTGTGGTTGAATTCGAATGTGCCACATAATCTGTTGAAATTGAGCTTTAAGGCATGTCCTTTGCTATTTTTCAAGCTGTGATTACCCCTTAGTTCTTCAAAGTGTTCTCTTTAAGTATGTGTCACATTTTGAAATGTTTTGGCCTTTACCTCCCTCAAGACATTTTGAGGGCCTGTTTCATTTACAGTTCTGCAGTACTTGTTCCTATGAAGTGACCATTAGCACAGGCTTTAAAGCTGCTTTTGCAGGTAACTGCCAGAGGGCGGCAGCCTTTCTAGGTCCCCCACCCTGGTAACTAGGGAAAAGCCCTTGCGGCCTGTGGTGTTTCTCGGTTATAAATTAGAGTGGAGTGTGCCCGGACAAACCCACACAAGCTGATGTCTCCTTACTTTTGTTGGATTTTTACATTTAATTTTTATTTTTTATTGGAGTAATTTTCCACTGTGTACGTGGACCACTTCTACTTTGTGCATTCCTCGGTTGATGGACATTTTCATTGCTTCCAAGTGTTGGCTATGGTAAATATTGTTGGAGTGCAGGATTGCCAGGCTGTGACTTTTCGATTCTCATTTTTTCTCAGGTGATAGGCCCAGCAGTGGGTGTGATTGATTGACTGGTAGCACCGTGTTTCCCTTTTCAAAGCACCTTCTTTGTGTTTTCATTAGTGGCTCTTACCACGTCCCCCTTAGAATCGAGGGTACGCATTTCTCCACAATCGCTTCAGCATATATTGTTTGCAGCATTTATGCTAATGGCCCTTCTGGCTGCTGTGAGCTGATAGGTTTTTGTAATTTGGGTTTGCATGTCTTTGAAAATTCGTAAAACTCATCATTTTTCTCCACCGTTTTCTTTTCTGTTAAAAAAAAAAGGAAACAATTGGGAGTACAATAGAACTCTTGAAATTGTGTTCTTGGAAGATTGCCCTCTTTTGAAATTTTTGGTCGATTTTCCACTCCAGAATTTTTTTAGAAAGCAGGTGTCTTTTAGCGAACTGCAAGTTTGGTGAATATTTAGTGACCTTTAGCAATGGGTTTAAATCTGCTGTTGTGGGAAGTGGCCTCAAGCAGGCAGCATATCTCCATTCCCATATCTGGGTACTAGGGCAGCAGAGCCTTTCTGGAAGTCGTGTTCCTAGTTTGTAAATTACATTGGAATGTGCATGGAGAAAGCCCCATAAGTATATGTCTCATTATTTCTTCTTGGTTTTAAAATTTTTTTTTAATTGGGGTAAAGCTTAGAATATTGTTTGTCCTAGGTGTACACCATCTGGTTCGTTTGTACATTATAGATGTCTATTCAAGTACAGATCCTCTTCCCATGTAAAATGTTACTGACGGTTCCGCAGACCTCCCTTGCTATATGGTTGGTCTTTTTGAGATATGGATACAATATGTGTTTGTATACATATAGTAACACTAATCTTAATTTATCCATTCCCCCCACCTTTCCTTTTAGATGAGCATAGTTTGCTTTCTAAGTCTGTGAGTGTCTTTCTCTGTGGAAATATGTTCCTTTGTGTCAGTTATTAGATAACGCCTATAAGTGATATCATAGAATATAGGTCTTTTGCTTTCCGACTTACCTCATGTTTCGTGATTATCTCCAGACTCATTTGTGGTGCCTCAGAGAGCAGTGGTTCATTGTTTTCCATGGCTATTATTCCATTGTGTACATGGACCACTTCTTCTTTATCCATTCACCTGTTGTTGGACATTTTGATTGCTCCACTGTCTTGGCTATTGTGAATAAGGCTGCACTGCAGCTTTTGCGGCCTGTGTCTTCTCGATTCTTGTCTTCTCAGGTGAGAGGTCCAATGGTGCGCCTGCTGCATTGAATGGTGCCTGCAGTTTTACTTTTAAACACAGCTCCTTTCTGTTCTCATTATTGGCTGTTACCCCTTCACGTCTCACCAGCAGGTAGAGGGTACACAGTTCCCTAAAACCCCTTCAGCATTTATTGTTTGTAGACTTTTTGCTCATGTTCAGGCGACTGGTGTAAGTTGAAACTTTTTGTAGATTAGATTGCATGGGTCTAACACTCCCTGAGGTTGAGCTTTTATCCATTTTCCTTTTTTTTTAAAAGAGCGTGAGTAAAACTTAACTCTTCATACTCTCTTCTTGAAACATTTGCCTGTTTTGAATTGTTTTGTCCATTCCCTCCTTCAGCACAATTTTTTAGGGCAGGTGTCCTTTACAGCCCTGAGTCCTTGGGAATGTTACGTGACCATTAGCTGTGAGTTTAAAGCTGTTCTTGCAGGAAACGGCCACAAGGTGGCAGCATTTCCCCTTTACCATATTTGGTTACTAGGGAAACAGAGCCTTAATGGAAGTGGTGTTGTAGGTTGTAAATTAGAATGGAATGTGCCAGGGAAAAGCCCTTTAAGTTTATGTCTCATTACTTCTTGTTCATATTTGTAGTTTACTTTTTATTTTTTATCCCAGTAAATATGATTACAATGGTTTGTTTGTTCTAGGTGTGCAAGATGTGGTTCTTTCACACATATACATGTATCTATTGTTCCTCGCATCCTTTTCCCATGTAGGTTATGACACAATGTTGAGTAGTCTTCTCCTGGTCTTCCGTACGTCTTTGGTGGTTATATATTTCACATGGTTTGTATATCTCTGTTAACCCCAATGTGGCAATGTATCCAATCCTCATCCCTTTCTATTTGGTGAACCATAAGTTTTTTAATGAATCTGTGATTGCCTTTCTCTGTGGAAATATCTTCATTGGTATCAATTTTTAAGTAACTCTTAAAAGTGATATGATAGGATATGTGTCTTTTGCTTTCTCACTTACTACACGTGGCGTGATTACGTCTAGACTCATCTATGGTGCTGCAAACGGCATTGTTTCATTTTTTTCACTAGCGAATATTCCATCTGTACATGGAGGAGTTCTTCTTTGTCCATCCATCTGTTGGTGGACTTTTTGGTTACTTCCATATCTTGGCTATTGTAATACTGTGCAGTGCAGATTTGCCTGCCTGTGTCTTTCCAATTCTCTCTTCTTAGGTTTTACGTCGAGGAGTGGGCCTGCTGGATCATATAGTAGCTCAATGTTTACCTTTTTAAGGCACCTCCATTCTGTTCTCATTCGTGGCCCTTTCCAAGTTACGTCCCCTTTGAAGTTGAGGGTATGCATTTCTCCACAACACTTTCAGCATTTATTGTTTGTAGTTTTCTTGCTGATGGTTATTCTGACAAGTGTGAGCTGATACCTCTCTGTGGTTGAATTCGAATGTGCCACATAATCTGTTGAAATTGAGCTTTAAGGCATGTCCTTTGCTATTTTTCAAGCTGTGATTACCCCTTAGTTCTTCAAAGTGTTCTCTTTAAGTATGTGTCACATTTTGAAATGTTTTGGCCTTTACCTCCCTCAAGACATTTTGAGGGCCTGTTTCATTTACAGTTCTGCAGTACTTGTTCCTATGAAGTGACCATTAGCACAGGCTTTAAAGCTGCTTTTGCAGGTAACTGCCAGAGGGCGGCAGCCTTTCTATGTCCCCCACCCTGGTAACTAGGGAAAAGCCCTTGCGGCCTGTGGTGTTTCTCGGTTATAAATTAGAGTGGAGTGTGCCCGGACAAACCCACACAAGCTGATGTCTCCTTACTTTTGTTGGATTTTTACATTTAATTTTTATTTTTTATTGGAGTAATTTTCCACTGTGTACGTGGACCACTTCTACTTTGTGCATTCCTCGGTTGATGGACATTTTCATTGCTTCCAAGTGTTGGCTATGGTAAATATTGTTGGAGTGCAGGATTGCCAGGCTGTGACTTTTCGATTCTCATTTTTTCTCAGGTGATAGGCCCAGCAGTGGGTGTGATTGATTGACTGGTAGCACCGTGTTTCCCTTTTCAAAGCACCTTCTTTGTGTTTTCATTAGTGGCTCTTACCACGTCCCCCTTAGAATCGAGGGTACGCATTTCTCCACAATCGCTTCAGCATATATTGTTTGCAGCATTTATGCTAATGGCCCTTCTGGCTGCTGTGAGCTGATAGGTTTTTGTAATTTGGGTTTGCATGTCTTTGAAAATTCGTAAAACTCATCATTTTTCTCCACCGTTTTCTTTTCTGTTAAAAAAAAAAGGAAACAATTGGGAGTACAATAGAACTCTTGAAATTGTGTTCTTGGAAGGTTGCCCTCTTTTGAAATTTTTGGTCGATTTTCCACTCCAGAATTTTTTTAGAAAGCAGGTGTCTTTTACCGAACTGCAAGTTTGGTGAATATTTAGTGACCTTTAGCAATGGGTTTAAATCTGCTGTTGTGGGAAGTGGCCTCAAGCAGGCAGCATATCTCCATTCCCATATCTGGGTACTAGGGCAGCAGAGCCTTTCTGGAAGTCGTGTTCCTAGTTTGTAAATTACATTGGAATGTGCATGGAGAAAGCCCCATAAGTATATGTCTCATTATTTCTTCTTGGTTTTAAATTTTTTTTTTAATTGGGGTAAAGCTTAGAATATTGTTTGTCCTAGGTGTACACCATCTGGTTCGTTTGTACATTATAGATGTCTATTCAAGTACAGATCCTCTTCCCATGTAAAATGTTACTGACGGTTCCGCAGACCTCCCTTGCTATATGGTTGGTCTTTTTGAGATATGGATACAATATGTGTCTGTATACATATAGTAACACTAATCTTAATTTATCCATTCCCCCCACCTTTCCTTTTAGATGAGCATAGTTTGTTTTCTAAGTCTGTGAGTGTCTTTCTCTGTGGAAATATGTTCCTTTGTGTCAGTTATTAGATAACGCCTATAAGTGATATCATAGAATATAGGTCTTTTGCTTTCCGACTTACCTCATGTTTCGTGATTATCTCCAGACTCATTTGTGGTGCCTCAGAGAGCAGTGGTTCATTGTTTTCCATGGCTATTATTCAATTGTGTACATGGACCACTTCTTCTTTATCCATTCACCTGTTGTTGGACATTTTGATTGCTCCACTGTCTTGGCTATTGTGAATAAGGCTGCACTGCAGCTTTTGCGGCCTGTGTCTTCTCGATTCTTGTCTTCTCAGGTGAGAGGTCCAATGGTGCGCCTGCTGCATTGAATGGTGCCTGCAGTTTTACTTTTAAACACAGCTCCTTTCTGTTCTCATTATTGGCTGTTACCCCTTCACGTCTCACCAGCAGGTAGAGGGTACACAGTTCTCTAAAACCCTTTCAGCCTTTATTGTTTGTAGACTTTTTGCTCATGTTCAGGCGACTGGTGTAAGTTGAAACTTTTTGTAGATTAGATTGCATGGGTCTAACACTTCCTGAGGTTGAGCTTTTATCCATTTTCCTTTTTTTTTAAAAGAGCGTGAGTAAAACTTAACTCTTCATACTCTCTTCTTGAAACATTTGCCTGTTTTGAATTGTTTTGTCCATTCCCTCCTTCAGCACAATTTTTTAGGGCAGGTGTCCTTTACAGCCCTGAGTCCTTGGGAATGTTACGTGACCATTAGCTGTGAGTTTAAAGCTGTTCTTGCAGGAAACGGCCACAAGGTGGCAGCATTTCCCCTTTACCATATTTGGTTACTAGGGAAACAGAGCCTTAATGGAAGTGGTGTTGTAGGTTGTAAATTAGAATGCAATGTGCCAGGGAAAAGCCCTTTAAGTTTATGTCTCATTACTTCTTGTTCATATTTGTAGTTTACTTTTTATTTTTTATCCCAGTAAATATGATTACAATGGTTTGTTTGTTCTAGGTGTGCAAGATGTGGTTCTTTCACACATATACATGTATCTATTGTTCCTCGCCTCCTTTTCCCATGTAGGTTAGGACACAATGTTGAGTAGTCTTCTCCTGGTCTTCCGTACGTCTTTGGTGGTTATATATTTCACATGGTTTGTATATCTCTGTTAACCCCAATGTGGCAATGTATCCAATCCTCATCCCTTTCTATTTGGTGAACCATAAGTTTTTTAATGAATCTGTGATTGCCTTTCTCTGTGGAAATATCTTCATTGGTATCAATTTTTAAGTAACTCTTAAAAGTGATATGATAGGATATGTGTCGTTTGCTTTCTCACTTACTACACGTGGCGTGATTACGTCTAGACTCATCTATGGTGCTGCAAACGGCATTGTTTCATTTTTTTCACTAGCGAATATTCCATCTGTACATGGAGGAGTTCTTCTTTGTCCATCCATCTGTTGGTGGACTTTTTGGTTACTTCCATATCTTGGCTATTGTAATACTGTGCAGTGCAGATTTGCCTGCCTGTGTCTTTCCAATTCTCTCTTCTTAGGTTTTACGTCGAGGAGTGGGCCTGCTGGATCATATAGTAGCTCAATGTTTACCTTTTTAAGGCACCTCCATTCTGTTCTCATTCGTGGCCCTTTCCAAGTTACGTCCCCTTTGAAGTTGAGGGTATGCATTTCTCCACAACACTTTCAGCATTTATTGTTTGTAGTTTTCTTGCTGATGGTTATTCTGACAAGTGTGAGCTGATACCTCTCTGTGGTTGAATTCGAATGTGCCACATAATCTGTTGAAATTGAGCTTTAAGGCATGTCCTTTGCTATTTTTCAAGCTGTGATTACCCCTTAGTTCTTCAAAGTGTTCTCTTTAAGTATGTGTCACATTTTGAAATGTTTTGGCCTTTACCTCCCTCAAGACATTTTGAGGGCCTGTTTCATTTACAGTTCTGCAGTACTTGTTCCTATGAAGTGACCATTAGCACAGGCTTTAAAGCTGCTTTTGCAGGTAACTGCCAGAGGGCGGCAGCCTTTCTATGTCCCCCACCCTGGTAACTAGGGAAAAGCCCTTGCGGCCTGTGGTGTTTCTCGGTTATAAATTAGAGTGGAGTGTGCCCGGACAAACCCACACAAGCTGATGTCTCCTTACTTTTGTTGGATTTTTACATTTAATTTTTATTTTTTATTGGAGTAATTTTCCACTGTGTACGTGGACCACTTCTACTTTGTGCATTCCTCGGTTGATGGACATTTTCATTGCTTCCAAGTTTTGGCTATGGTAAATATTGTTGGAGTGCAGGATTGCCAGGCTGTGACTTTTCGATTCTCATTTTTTCTCAGGTGATAGGCCCAGCAGTGGGTGTGATTGATTGACTGGTAGCACCGTGTTTCCCTTTTCAAAGCACCTTCTTTGTGTTTTCATTAGTGGCTCTTACCACGTCCCCCTTAGAATCGAGGGTACGCATTTCTCCACAATCGCTTCAGCATATATTGTTTGCAGCATTTATGCTAATGGCCCTTCTGGCTGCTGTGAGCTGATAGGTTTTTGTAATTTGGGTTTGCATGTCTTTGAAAATTCGTAAAACTCATCATTTTTCTCCACCGTTTTCTTTTCTGTTAAAAAAAAAAGGAAACAATTGGGAGTACAATAGAACTCTTGAAATTGTGTTCTTGGAAGGTTGCCCTCTTTTGAAATTTTTGGTCGATTTTCCACTCCAGAATTTTTTTAGAAAGCAGGTGTCTTTTACCGAACTGCAAGTTTGGTGAATATTTAGTGACCTTTAGCAATGGGTTTAAATCTGCTGTTGTGGGAAGTGGCCTCAAGCAGGCAGCATATCTCCATTCCCATATCTGGGTACTAGGGCAGCAGAGCCTTTCTGGAAGTCGTGTTCCTAGTTTGTAAATTACATTGGAATGTGCATGGAGAAAGCCCCATAAGTATATGTCTCATTATTTCTTCTTGGTTTTAAAATTTATTTTTAATTGGGGTAAAGCTTAGAATATTGTTTGTCCTAGGTGTACACCATCTGGTTCGTTTGTACATTATAGATGTCTATTCAAGTACAGATCCTCTTCCCATGTAAAATGTTACTGACGGTTCCGCAGACCTCCCTTGCTATATGGTTGGTCTTTTTGAGATATGGATACAATATGTGTTTGTATACATATAGTAACACTAATCTTAATTTATCCATTCCCCCCACCTTTCCTTTTAGATGAGCATAGTTTGTTTTCTAAGTCTGTGAGTGTCTTTCTCTGTGGAAATATGTTCCTTTGTGTCAGTTATTAGATAACGCCTATAAGTGATATCATAGAATATAGGTCTTTTGCTTTCCGACTTACCTCATGTTTCGTGATTATCTCCAGACTCATTTGTGGTGCCTCAGAGAGCAGTGGTTCATTGTTTTCCATGGCTATTATTCCATTGTGTACATGGACCACTTCTTCTTTATCCATTCACCTGTTGTTGGACATTTTGATTGCTCCACTGTCTTGGCTATTGTGAATAAGGCTGCACTGCAGCTTTTGCGGCCTGTGTCTTCTCGATTCTTGTCTTCTCAGGTGAGAGGTCCAATGGTGCGCCTGCTGCATTGAATGGTGCCTGCAGTTTTACTTTTAAACACCGCTCCTTTCTGTTCTCATTATTGGCTGTTACCCCTTTACGTCTCACCAGCAGGTAGAGGGTACACAGTTCCCTAAAACCCCTTCAGCATTTATTGTTTGTAGACTTTTTGCTCATGTTCAGGCGACTGGTGTAAGTTGAAACTTTTTGTAGATTAGATTGCATGGGTCTAACACTCCCTGAGGTTGAGCTTTTATCCATTTTCCTTTTTTTTTAAAAGAGCGTGAGTAAAACTTAACTCTTCATACTCTCTTCTTGAAACATTTGCCTGTTTTGAATTGTTTTTTCCATTACCTCCTTCAGCACAATTTTTTAGGGCAGGTGTCCTTTACAGCCCTGAGTCCTTGGGAATGTTACGTGACCATTCGCTGTGAGTTTAAAGCTGTTCTTGCAGGAAACGGCCACAAGGTGGCAGCATTTCCCCTTTACCATATTTGGTTACTAGGGAAACAGAGCCTTAATGGAAGTGGTGTTGTAGGTTGTAAATTAGAATGCAATGTGCCAGGGAAAAGCCCTTTAAGTTTATGTCTCATTACTTCTTGTTCATATTTGTAGTTTACTTTTTATTTTTTATCCCAGTAAATATGATTACAATGGTTTGTTTGTTCTAGGTGTGCAAGATGTGGTTCTTTCACACATATACATGTATCTATTCTTCCTCGCCTCCTTTTCCCATGTAGGTTAGGACACAATGTTGAGTAGTCTTCTCCTGGTCTTCCGTACGTCTTTGGTGGTTATATATTTCACATGGTTTGTATATCTCTGTTAACCCCAATGTGGCAATGTATCCAATCCTCATCCCTTTCTATTTGGTGAACCATAAGTTTTTTAATGAATCTGTGATTGCCTTTCTCTGTGGAAATATCTTCATTGGTATCAATTTTTAAGTAACTCTTAAAAGTGATATGATAGGATATGTGTCGTTTGCTTTCTCACTTACTACACGTGGCGTGATTACGTCTAGACTCATCTATGGTGCTGCAAACGGCATTGTTTCATTTTTTTCACTAGCGAATATTCCATCTGTACATGGAGGAGTTCTTCTTTGTCCATCCATCTGTTGGTGGACTTTTTGGTTACTTCCATATCTTGGCTATTGTAATACTGTGCAGTGCAGATTTGCCTGCCTGTGTCTTTCCAATTCTCTCTTCTTAGGTTTTACGTCGAGGAGTGGGCCTGCTGGATCATATAGTAGCTCAATGTTTACCTTTTTAAGGCACCTCCATTCTGTTCTCATTCGTGGCCCTTTCCAAGTTACGTCCCCTTTGAAGTTGAGGGTATGCATTTCTCCACAACACTTTCAGCATTTATTGTTTGTAGTTTTCTTGCTGATGGTTATTCTGACAAGTGTGAGCTGATACCTCTCTGTGGTTGAATTCGAATGTGCCACATAATCTGTTGAAATTGAGCTTTAAGGCATGTCCTTTGCTATTTTTCAAGCTGTGATTACCCCTTAGTTCTTCAAAGTGTTCTCTTTAAGTATGTGTCACATTTTGAAATGTTTTGGCCTTTACCTCCCTCAAGACATTTTGAGGGCCTGTTTCATTTACAGTTCTGCAGTACTTGTTCCTATGAAGTGACCATTAGCACAGGCTTTAAAGCTGCTTTTGCAGGTAACTGCCAGAGGGCGGCAGCCTTTCTATGTCCCCCACCCTGGTAACTAGGGAAAAGCCCTTGCGGCCTGTGGTGTTTCTCGGTTATAAATTAGAGTGGAGTGTGCCCGGACAAACCCACACAAGCTGATGTCTCCTTACTTTTGTTGGATTTTTACATTTAATTTTTATTTTTTATTGGAGTAATTTTCCACTGTGTACGTGGACCACTTCTACTTTGTGCATTCCTCGGTTGATGGACATTTTCATTGCTTCCAAGTGTTGGCTATGGTAAATATTGTTGGAGTGCAGGATTGCCAGGCTGTGACTTTTCGATTCTCATTTTTTCTCAGGTGATAGGCCCAGCAGTGGGTGTGATTGATTGACTGGTAGCACCGTGTTTCCCTTTTCAAAGCACCTTCTTTGTGTTTTCATTAGTGGCTCTTACCACGTCCCCCTTAGAATCGAGGGTACGCATTTCTCCACAATCGCTTCAGCATATATTGTTTGCAGCATTTATGCTAATGGCCCTTCTGGCTGCTGTGAGCTGATAGGTTTTTGTAATTTGGGTTTGCATGTCTTTGAAAATTCGTAAAACTCATCATTTTTCTCCACCGTTTTCTTTTCTGTTAAAAAAAAAAGGAAACAATTGGGAGTACAATAGAACTCTTGAAATTGTGTTCTTGGAAGGTTGCCCTCTTTTGAAATTTTTGGTCGATTTTCCACTCCAGAATTTTTTTAGAAAGCAGGTGTCTTTTACCGAACTGCAAGTTTGGTGAATATTTAGTGACCTTTAGCAATGGGTTTAAATCTGCTGTTGTGGGAAGTGGCCTCAAGCAGGCAGCATATCTCCATTCCCATATCTGGGTACTAGGGCAGCAGAGCCTTTCTGGAAGTCGTGTTCCTAGTTTGTAAATTACATTGGAATGTGCATGGAGAAAGCCCCATAAGTATATGTCTCATTATTTCTTCTTGGTTTTAAAATTTATTTTTAATTGGGGTAAAGCTTAGAATATTGTTTGTCCTAGGTGTACACCATCTGGTTCGTTTGTACATTATAGATGTCTATTCAAGTACAGATCCTCTTCCCATGTAAAATGTTACTGACGGTTCCGCAGACCTCCCTTGCTATATGGTTGGTCTTTTTGAGATATGGATACAATATGTGTTTGTATACATATAGTAACACTAATCTTAATTTATCCATTCCCCCCACCTTTCCTTTTAGATGAGCATAGTTTGTTTTCTAAGTCTGTGAGTGTCTTTCTCTGTGGAAATATGTTCCTTTGTGTCAGTTATTAGATAACGCCTATAAGTGATATCATAGAATATAGGTCTTTTGCTTTCCGACTTACCTCATGTTTCGTGATTATCTCCAGACTCATTTGTGGTGCCTCAGAGAGCAGTGGTTCATTGTTTTCCATGGCTATTATTCCATTGTGTACATGGACCACTTCTTCTTTATCCATTCACCTGTTGTTGGACATTTTGATTGCTCCACTGTCTTGGCTATTGTGAATAAGGCTGCACTGCAGCTTTTGCGGCCTGTGTCTTCTCGATTCTTGTCTTCTCAGGTGAGAGGTCCAATGGTGCGCCTGCTGCATTCAATGGTGCCTGCAGTTTTACTTTTAAACACCGCTCCTTTCTGTTCTCATTATTGGCTGTTACCCCTTTACGTCTCACCAGCAGGTAGAGGGTACACAGTTCCCTAAAACCCCTTCAGCATTTATTGTTTGTAGACTTTTTGCTCATGTTCAGGCGACTGGTGTAAGTTGAAACTTTTTGTAGATTAGATTGCATGGGTCTAACACTCCCTGAGGTTGAGCTTTTATCCATTTTCCTTTTTTTTTAAAAGAGCGTGAGTAAAACTTAACTCTTCATACTCTCTTCTTGAAACATTTGCCTGTTTTGAATTGTTTTTTCCATTACCTCCTTCAGCACAATTTTTTAGGGCAGGTGTCCTTTACAGCCCTGAGTCCTTGGGAATGTTACGTGACCATTCGCTGTGAGTTTAAAGCTGTTCTTGCAGGAAACGGCCACAAGGTGGCAGCATTTCCCCTTTACCATATTTGGTTACTAGGGAAACAGAGCCTTAATGGAAGTGGTGTTGTAGGTTGTAAATTAGAATGGAATGTGCCAGGGAAAAGCCCTTTAAGTTTATGTCTCATTACTTCTTGTTCATATTTGTAGTTTACTTTTTATTTTTTATCCCAGTAAATATGATTACAATGGTTTGTTTGTTCTAGGTGTGCAAGATGTGGTTCTTTCACACATATACATGTATCTATTCTTCCTCGCCTCCTTTTCCCATGTAGGTTAGGACACAATGTTGAGTAGTCTTCTCCTGGTCTTCCGTACGTCTTTGGTGGTTATATATTTCACATGGTTTGTATATCTCTGTTAACCCCAATGTGGCAATGTATCCAATCCTCATCCCTTTCTATTTGGTGAACCATAAGTTTTTTAATGAATCTGTGATTGCCTTTCTCTGTGGAAATATCTTCATTGGTATCAATTTTTAAGTAACTCTTAAAAGTGATATGATAGGATATGTGTCGTTTGCTTTCTCACTTACTACACGTGGCGTGATTACGTCTAGACTCATCTATGGTGCTGCAAACGGCATTGTTTCATTTTTTTCACTAGCGAATATTCCATCTGTACATGGAGGAGTTCTTCTTTGTCCATCCATCTGTTGGTGGACTTTTTGGTTACTTCCATATCTTGGCTATTGTAATACTGTGCAGTGCAGATTTGCCTGCCTGTGTCTTTCCAATTCTCTCTTCTTAGGTTTTACGTCGAGGAGTGGGCCTGCTGGATCATATAGTAGCTCAATGTTTACCTTTTTAAGGCACCTCCATTCTGTTCTCATTCGTGGCCCTTTCCAAGTTACGTCCCCTTTGAAGTTGAGGGTATGCATTTCTCCACAACACTTTCAGCATTTATTGTTTGTAGTTTTCTTGCTGATGGTTATTCTGACAAGTGTGAGCTGATACCTCTCTGTGGTTGAATTCGAATGTGCCACATAATCTGTTGAAATTGAGCTTTAAGGCATGTCCTTTGCTATTTTTCAAGCTGTGATTACCCCTTAGTTCTTCAAAGTGTTCTCTTTAAGTATGTGTCACATTTTGAAATGTTTTGGCCTTTACCTCCCTCAAGACATTTTGAGGGCCTGTTTCATTTACAGTTCTGCAGTACTTGTTCCTATGAAGTGACCATTAGCACAGGCTTTAAAGCTGCTTTTGCAGGTAACTGCCAGAGGGCGGCAGCCTTTCTATGTCCCCCACCCTGGTAACTAGGGAAAAGCCCTTGCGGCCTGTGGTGTTTCTCGGTTATAAATTAGAGTGGAGTGTGCCCGGACAAACCCACACAAGCTGATGTCTCCTTACTTTTGTTGGATTTTTACATTTAATTTTTATTTTTTATTGGAGTAATTTTCCACTGTGTACGTGGACCACTTCTACTTTGTGCATTCCTCGGTTGATGGACATTTTCATTGCTTCCAAGTGTTGGCTATGGTAAATATTGTTGGAGTGCAGGATTGCCAGGCTGTGACTTTTCGATTCTCATTTTTTCTCAGGTGATAGGCCCAGCAGTGGGTGTGATTGATTGACTGGTAGCACCGTGTTTCCCTTTTCAAAGCACCTTCTTTGTGTTTTCATTAGTGGCTCTTACCACGTCCCCCTTAGAATCGAGGGTACGCATTTCTCCACAATCGCTTCAGCATATATTGTTTGCAGCATTTATGCTAATGGCCCTTCTGGCTGCTGTGAGCTGATAGGTTTTTGTAATTTGGGTTTGCATGTCTTTGAAAATTCGTAAAACTCATCATTTTTCTCCACCGTTTTCTTTTCTGTTAAAAAAAAAAGGAAACAATTGGGAGTACAATAGAACTCTTGAAATTGTGTTCTTGGAAGGTTGCCCTCTTTTGAAATTTTTGGTCGATTTTCCACTCCAGAATTTTTTTAGAAAGCAGGTGTCTTTTACCGAACTGCAAGTTTGGTGAATATTTAGTGACCTTTAGCAATGGGTTTAAATCTGCTGTTGTGGGAAGTGGCCTCAAGCAGGCAGCATATCTCCATTCCCATATCTGGGTACTAGGGCAGCAGAGCCTTTCTGGAAGTCGTGTTCCTAGTTTGTAAATTACATTGGAATGTGCATGGAGAAAGCCCCATAAGTATATGTCTCATTATTTCTTCTTGGTTTTAAAATTTATTTTTAATTGGGGTAAAGCTTAGAATATTGTTTGTCCTAGGTGTACACCATCTGGTTCGTTTGTACATTATAGATGTCTATTCAAGTACAGATCCTCTTCCCATGTAAAATGTTACTGACGGTTCCGCAGACCTCCCTTGCTATATGGTTGGTCTTTTTGAGATATGGATACAATATGTGTTTGTATACATATAGTAACACTAATCTTAATTTATCCATTCCCCCCACCTTTCCTTTTAGATGAGCATAGTTTGTTTTCTAAGTCTGTGAGTGTCTTTCTCTGTGGAAATATGTTCCTTTGTGTCAGTTATTAGATAACGCCTATAAGTGATATCATAGAATATAGGTCTTTTGCTTTCCGACTTACCTCATGTTTCGTGATTATCTCCAGACTCATTTGTGGTGCCTCAGAGAGCAGTGGTTCATTGTTTTCCATGGCTATTATTCCATTGTGTACATGGACCACTTCTTCTTTATCCATTCACCTGTTGTTGGACATTTTGATTGCTCCACTGTCTTGGCTATTGTGAATAAGGCTGCACTGCAGCTTTTGCGGCCTGTGTCTTCTCGATTCTTGTCTTCTCAGGTGAGAGGTCCAATGGTGCGCCTGCTGCATTGAATGGTGCCTGCAGTTTTACTTTTAAACACAGCTCCTTTCTGTTCTCATTATTGGCTGTTACCCCTTCACGTCTCACCAGCAGGTAGAGGGTACACAGTTCCCTAAAACCCCTTCAGCATTTATTGTTTGTAGACTTTTTGCTCATGTTCAGGCGACTGGTGTAAGTTGAAACTTTTTGTAGATTAGATTGCATGGGTCTAACACTCCCTGAGGTTGAGCTTTTATCCATTTTCCTTTTTTTTTAAAAGAGCGTGAGTAAAACTTAACTCTTCATACTCTCTTCTTGAAACATTTGCCTGTTTTGAATTGTTTTGTCCATTCCCTCCTTCAGCACAATTTTTTAGGGCAGGTGTCCTTTACAGCCCTGAGTCCTTGGGAATGTTACGTGACCATTAGCTGTGAGTTTAAAGCTGTTCTTGCAGGAAACGGCCACAAGGTGGCAGCATTTCCCCTTTACCATATTTGGTTACTAGGGAAACAGAGCCTTAATGGAAGTGGTGTTGTAGGTTGTAAATTAGAATGGAATGTGCCAGGGAAAAGCCCTTTAAGTTTATGTCTCATTACTTCTTGTTCATATTTGTAGTTTACTTTTTATTTTTTATCCCAGTAAATATGATTACAATGGTTTGTTTGTTCTAGGTGTGCAAGATGTGGTTCTTTCACACATATACATGTATCTATTGTTCCTCGCATCCTTTTCCCATGTAGGTTATGACACAATGTTGAGTAGTCTTCTCCTGGTCTTCCGTACGTCTTTGGTGGTTATATATTTCACATGGTTTGTATATCTCTGTTAACCCCAATGTGGCAATGTATCCAATCCTCATCCCTTTCTATTTGGTGAACCATAAGTTTTTTAATGAATCTGTGATTGCCTTTCTCTGTGGAAATATCTTCATTGGTATCAATTTTTAAGTAACTCTTAAAAGTGATATGATAGGATATGTGTCTTTTGCTTTCTCACTTACTACACGTGGCGTGATTACGTCTAGACTCATCTATGGTGCTGCAAACGGCATTGTTTCATTTTTTTCACTAGCGAATATTCCATCTGTACATGGAGGAGTTCTTCTTTGTCCATCCATCTGTTGGTGGACTTTTTGGTTACTTCCATATCTTGGCTATTGTAATACTGTGCAGTGCAGATTTGCCTGCCTGTGTCTTTCCAATTCTCTCTTCTTAGGTTTTACGTCGAGGAGTGGGCCTGCTGGATCATATAGTAGCTCAATGTTTACCTTTTTAAGGCACCTCCATTCTGTTCTCATTCGTGGCCCTTTCCAAGTTACGTCCCCTTTGAAGTTGAGGGTATGCATTTCTCCACAACACTTTCAGCATTTATTGTTTGTAGTTTTCTTGCTGATGGTTATTCTGACAAGTGTGAGCTGATACCTCTCTGTGGTTGAATTCGAATGTGCCACATAATCTGTTGAAATTGAGCTTTAAGGCATGTCCTTTGCTATTTTTCAAGCTGTGATTACCCCTTAGTTCTTCAAAGTGTTCTCTTTAAGTATGTGTCACATTTTGAAATGTTTTGGCCTTTACCTCCCTCAAGACATTTTGAGGGCCTGTTTCATTTACAGTTCTGCAGTACTTGTTCCTATGAAGTGACCATTAGCACAGGCTTTAAAGCTGCTTTTGCAGGTAACTGCCAGAGGGCGGCAGCCTTTCTAGGTCCCCCACCCTGGTAACTAGGGAAAAGCCCTTGCGGCCTGTGGTGTTTCTCGGTTATAAATTAGAGTGGAGTGTGCCCGGACAAACCCACACAAGCTGATGTCTCCTTACTTTTGTTGGATTTTTACATTTAATTTTTATTTTTTATTGGAGTAATTTTCCACTGTGTACGTGGACCACTTCTACTTTGTGCATTCCTCGGTTGATGGACATTTTCATTGCTTCCAAGTGTTGGCTATGGTAAATATTGTTGGAGTGCAGGATTGCCAGGCTGTGACTTTTCGATTCTCATTTTTTCTCAGGTGATAGGCCCAGCAGTGGGTGTGATTGATTGACTGGTAGCACCGTGTTTCCCTTTTCAAAGCACCTTCTTTGTGTTTTCATTAGTGGCTCTTACCACGTCCCCCTTAGAATCGAGGGTACGCATTTCTCCACAATCGCTTCAGCATATATTGTTTGCAGCATTTATGCTAATGGCCCTTCTGGCTGCTGTGAGCTGATAGGTTTTTGTAATTTGGGTTTGCATGTCTTTGAAAATTCGTAAAACTCATCATTTTTCTCCACCGTTTTCTTTTCTGTTAAAAAAAAAAGGAAACAATTGGGAGTACAATAGAACTCTTGAAATTGTGTTCTTGGAAGGTTGCCCTCTTTTGAAATTTTTGGTCGATTTTCCACTCCAGAATTTTTTTAGAAAGCAGGTGTCTTTTAGCGAACTGCAAGTTTGGTGAATATTTAGTGACCTTTAGCAATGGGTTTAAATCTGCTGTTGTGGGAAGTGGCCTCAAGCAGGCAGCATATCTCCATTCCCATATCTGGGTACTAGGGCAGCAGAGCCTTTCTGGAAGTCGTGTTCCTAGTTTGTAAATTACATTGGAATGTGCATGGAGAAAGCCCCATAAGTATATGTCTCATTATTTCTTCTTGGTTTTAAAATTTTTTTTTAATTGGGGTAAAGCTTAGAATATTGTTTGTCCTAGGTGTACACCATCTGGTTCGTTTGTACATTATAGATGTCTATTCAAGTACAGATCCTCTTCCCATGTAAAATGTTACTGACGGTTCCGCAGACCTCCCTTGCTATATGGTTGGTCTTTTTGAGATATGGATACAATATGTGTTTGTATACATATAGTAACACTAATCTTAATTTATCCATTCCCCCCACCTTTCCTTTTAGATGAGCATAGTTTGCTTTCTAAGTCTGTGAGTGTCTTTCTCTGTGGAAATATGTTCCTTTGTGTCAGTTATTAGATAACGCCTATAAGTGATATCATAGAATATAGGTCTTTTGCTTTCCGACTTACCTCATGTTTCGTGATTATCTCCAGACTCATTTGTGGTGCCTCAGAGAGCAGTGGTTCATTGTTTTCCATGGCTATTATTCCATTGTGTACATGGACCACTTCTTCTTTATCCATTCACCTGTTGTTGGACATTTTGATTGCTCCACTGTCTTGGCTATTGTGAATAAGGCTGCACTGCAGCTTTTGCGGCCTGTGTCTTCTCGATTCTTGTCTTCTCAGGTGAGAGGTCCAATGGTGCGCCTGCTGCATTGAATGGTGCCTGCAGTTTTACTTTTAAACACAGCTCCTTTCTGTTCTCATTATTGGCTGTTACCCCTTCACGTCTCACCAGCAGGTAGAGGGTACACAGTTCCCTAAAACCCCTTCAGCATTTATTGTTTGTAGACTTTTTGCTCATGTTCAGGCGACTGGTGTAAGTTGAAACTTTTTGTAGATTAGATTGCATGGGTCTAACACTCCCTGAGGTTGAGCTTTTATCCATTTTCCTTTTTTTTTAAAAGAGCGTGAGTAAAACTTAACTCTTCATACTCTCTTCTTGAAACATTTGCCTGTTTTGAATTGTTTTGTCCATTCCCTCCTTCAGCACAATTTTTTAGGGCAGGTGTCCTTTACAGCCCTGAGTCCTTGGGAATGTTACGTGACCATTAGCTGTGAGTTTAAAGCTGTTCTTGCAGGAAACGGCCACAAGGTGGCAGCATTTCCCCTTTACCATATTTGGTTACTAGGGAAACAGAGCCTTAATGGAAGTGGTGTTGTAGGTTGTAAATTAGAATGGAATGTGCCAGGGAAAAGCCCTTTAAGTTTATGTCTCATTACTTCTTGTTCATATTTGTAGTTTACTTTTTATTTTTTATCCCAGTAAATATGATTACAATGGTTTGTTTGTTCTAGGTGTGCAAGATGTGGTTCTTTCACACATATACATGTATCTATTGTTCCTCGCATCCTTTTCCCATGTAGGTTATGACACAATGTTGAGTAGTCTTCTCCTGGTCTTCCGTACGTCTTTGGTGGTTATATATTTCACATGGTTTGTATATCTCTGTTAACCCCAATGTGGCAATGTATCCAATCCTCATCCCTTTCTATTTGGTGAACCATAAGTTTTTTAATGAATCTGTGATTGCCTTTCTCTGTGGAAATATCTTCATTGGTATCAATTTTTAAGTAACTCTTAAAAGTGATATGATAGGATATGTGTCTTTTGCTTTCTCACTTACTACACGTGGCGTGATTACGTCTAGACTCATCTATGGTGCTGCAAACGGCATTGTTTCATTTTTTTCACTAGCGAATATTCCATCTGTACATGGAGGAGTTCTTCTTTGTCCATCCATCTGTTGGTGGACTTTTTGGTTACTTCCATATCTTGGCTATTGTAATACTGTGCAGTGCAGATTTGCCTGCCTGTGTCTTTCCAATTCTCTCTTCTTAGGTTTTACGTCGAGGAGTGGGCCTGCTGGATCATATAGTAGCTCAATGTTTACCTTTTTAAGGCACCTCCATTCTGTTCTCATTCGTGGCCCTTTCCAAGTTACGTCCCCTTTGAAGTTGAGGGTATGCATTTCTCCACAACACTTTCAGCATTTATTGTTTGTAGTTTTCTTGCTGATGGTTATTCTGACAAGTGTGAGCTGATACCTCTCTGTGGTTGAATTCGAATGTGCCACATAATCTGTTGAAATTGAGCTTTAAGGCATGTCCTTTGCTATTTTTCAAGCTGTGATTACCCCTTAGTTCTTCAAAGTGTTCTCTTTAAGTATGTGTCACATTTTGAAATGTTTTGGCCTTTACCTCCCTCAAGACATTTTGAGGGCCTGTTTCATTTACAGTTCTGCAGTACTTGTTCCTATGAAGTGACCATTAGCACAGGCTTTAAAGCTGCTTTTGCAGGTAACTGCCAGAGGGCGGCAGCCTTTCTATGTCCCCCACCCTGGTAACTAGGGAAAAGCCCTTGCGGCCTGTGGTGTTTCTCGGTTATAAATTAGAGTGGAGTGTGCCCGGACAAACCCACACAAGCTGATGTCTCCTTACTTTTGTTGGATTTTTACATTTAATTTTTATTTTTTATTGGAGTAATTTTCCACTGTGTACGTGGACCACTTCTACTTTGTGCATTCCTCGGTTGATGGACATTTTCATTGCTTCCAAGTGTTGGCTATGGTAAATATTGTTGGAGTGCAGGATTGCCAGGCTGTGACTTTTCGATTCTCATTTTTTCTCAGGTGATAGGCCCAGCAGTGGGTGTGATTGATTGACTGGTAGCACCGTGTTTCCCTTTTCAAAGCACCTTCTTTGTGTTTT